>NW_024424119.1:95401-136207 GCF_017311325.1 Ursus maritimus
TCCTGCTGAGCAGGGAGCCCAACACAGGCCTTGACCCCAGAACCCTGAGATCATGACCTGAGCCAAAGGCAGATGGTTAACTGACTGAGCCACCCAGGGGCCGCACAAATAATTTTTTTAATAAAAATATGTCCCATCTGGTAAGCAGGACATAATTATACTAAAAAATATTGCAGGGGACATAATTATACTAAAAAGTATTCATTGTTTATCTGAAATCAGAAACAATTGGATATCCTATATTTTGGCTGGCAACCCTATGGAGGAGAGACCTATTTAAAATAAATGGCTTCCCGGGGAAGAAATCCTGAGATTGGGGAAAACAGAGGCCACAATGAATAATCACTTTTTGAGGAGAGGAATGAAGGCGGTTTCTTTCATGCCAATTAAGCAATCACAGATGACCCCGTCAGAAATCCAAACTCATGACTAACACGGGACTAGAGACAAGGAAAAGCAATTTAAAAGATTAAGAGCCAGAGAAGCAATCTTCACACACAGGGCCAGCCAGCCGACAGAACAATCCAATCCAGAAAGGTAAGAGCATGGCCTTCTTGCCCATTGTTGTTGTCCAAGAGAACAGGTTTTGGGGGATTCTGGTGGGCTCCTCTGCCCTGCCTCATTGCTTCCCTGATGCCTGGCAGTCAGCAAAATTTCTCCTCAATGTAAGTCTCCAGCTTCTGAGGGCTCATGAAGTCTCCTCCTAGATCCTGTTCCTAGACTGCCAAGAAGAAAAGCAGAGAACCAGGAAAAGCAGTTATTCGGGCTGCATCCTGTTTGTGGTTCTGCTTGTATATTCTCCTGTCACATGAAAGACTGCTTCTCTTGGTTTGGAAAGAGGTACGTTTGTTGTCCCTACGCTGTTTTCAGGGTTTACAAAAACAATTTAACGCAGAATTGAGTTTTGTATCTGTAATTTTGAACACAGGGCTCACCCCTACGTTATTCACCTGAGATGATCGTGAGTTCAACTATAATTTCTTTTTTACAACTGGGAGGGAAAAATTACACACGAAATGCCCCAATGGAAAGGGTTCATGTGGCAAATTCCCCACTCTGTCCTCCCACTTCTCTCCTACTATTTTAAACAGGCTCATTAGTATAACTCTATTATCAGAGCTTTGAAATTAATGAGAACCAGAGGGAAGAAAAATACATGATGGGAAGGAAAGAAAAGAAACCATTGTTGGTTTCCCACCAGCACACTTCAATCATGACCTCTGCAGTTCATAAGCTTTTTGTCTGTTTGTATTATGGTTTAAAAGTTTGTATTATACTAATGAATCATCGAGCCTTACATCGGAAACCGGGGATGTACTGTATGGTGACTAACATAATATAATAAAAAATCATTAAAAAAAAAAGTTTGTGTTATAATATATATATTCTGTGTGTGTATGTGTGTGTGTATATATATATATGTATTTAAGCCCTATTCATGAGACTTGAATGAGGGAGAAGCAGAAATTAATTTCAAAGGGAGGGAAAACAAATTGTTAGACAAAGTCAGGTTATGGGAGTCCCCATTTTGTTTTGGGTGGGGTGAATGAACATGGACAAGCCCAGGCATTTCCTTTGTTGGAAGGTGGACTTGAAGGATGCTGTGCTCAGCCACATACTCATATGTTATCATAACTGTCTATATGGCCAAAGATTGGTATCAAATTAATACCTTTGGAGAAAAACAACTCATTTTATTAACCAGTCTTGTGCCAGGGAAAGTAAAGAATGAATAAAAATGCATTTTGTGGGGGCACCTTGGTGGCTCAGTCAGTGAAGCATCTGACTTGATTTCAGCTCAGGTCATGATCTCAGGGTGGTGAGATCAAGCCTCACACTAGGCTCCATACCGCGCATGGAGTCTGCTTAAAATTCTCCCTCTCCCTCTCCCTTTCCCTCTGCTCCTCTCCCCCCACCTCTCTAAAAATAATTAATAATAATAAAATGTCATCTTTAAAAAATGTATTTTGTTTCTCTATAAGTTTGTGGTGTAGAGTCAAATTGAAGGCAAATGAAGAGCATCTCCCTCCCCCATAATAACTCAATTTCAAAGTTTTTTGCTTTTGTTTGTAGTTTCTTCTTTGAACTTAGTTTTCGTTTGGTAGAAGCAGTTAGAAACCTGAGCAATTTCCACTTGATATCAATGAAAACAGCAAGTATAAATCCGCTCACAGAGAGAAAACAGAGGGTCCCAGCTATCATTAGTACTCACCTGGAGAGAATGTCTTTGTGGGTATTTATGAAATGCTGAGTGAGGATGTTTCTGAATGTGCTGAGTGATGCCTGTGTGCCCCTGCTATTAGGTGTCCTGTGGCCTGCCCCCACAAGATGCCAAGAGAAGAGGCTCACTTCATCCTTGGTCACCCCAAGAAGGGGCACAACCACTCCTACATCACAGCTGAAGAGTAAGTTCGAAACTGAACCCAGTGGGGTTTCCAGTTTGCCATTTGCTGACACCAGCTGCTGATTTCCACAAGTATATGCCTGTCAGTAAATCTCCTAGCGTTCATTTCTCCTAAGAGCAAAAACACCGGCAATGAGGTGAGGGGACCCCGTGGTCCTACAAGGGGCTCACTCAAGCTTTTCTGAGGCCATAGAGGCAAGGAGATAGGAATGATAATAAGTTGGATCTTGGCTTTTTTTTGTTTTTGTTTTTTTGGTCTGTATTCTTGGTTATTAGGCATTTGTTGTAGGTTCCCCAGCTGGAAAACATCTATCTGGGAGCAAGATGGCTCTTTCCTCAAGCCTTGTTCTCTCTACTCCACTCAGGCTCCTGGAGATGGTTTGCAGACAGAACAAAGGTGAGTTGCCAAAGAGCTAGTGAGAATGTAGGGCAGGTATGTGCAACTCCATCTGCAGACTGACCCCAGGGTGAAGATGGTGGTCATAGCTTCTGCATCATAATTTTATCCTAAGGAAAGGTATTTAATAGTATGAATTAATTTTAAATAATTAGTCATATGATTCAGCATTTCTAAGTGCTAAGCAATGTATAATCAGTCTAAGATGTTATCCTTATCTTTGAAAAAATCTTACAGTGTAGTGCAGAATTAGGCTCAAGAATAATTTTAGGAAGTGTTAAGTGGGATGCATAGTGGAATGATAGGCTGCTGGGACACACTCTGCATATACTACAGTACACAAGAGTGTGGTGCTCTAGGTCGGGTCCCACCCTCTGGGTGGGGACTCCAACAGGACAAATGAGGTACCAGGTTTTTATTTGGACCATGTCTTAAGTGGTCCACTCAGAACTTCTTGCAAACTTGCTCTCCCTTGGGAAGGAGATATTGAAAAATCTTTACTAGAGTGAACTAGCAGGGGCAAGCAAGATGTAGAACCCATTAAAGGCACTGAGGAAGAATTTAGGCTGAGAGCATTTCCTCAGAAGACCCTAGTGGGATTCTCTAACATCCCTGCATGGTCAGTAGGGAATGGGGATGGGAAGATCTGAAAAAATGTCCCAAGAGCAAAAATATACTTTTTGGGGTATGTTTAGGGTACACACGAAACTAGGTGGGATATGGTTTCAGCTTCTGTATGATGAATTGACAAACTGTATCTCTGTGAAACCTCAGTAAAAAGAGTTTGAGGGGTTCTTTCAGTCAAGAGGACGTAAGTCACTCATGGAGCTTGTAAAATGCAGTTTCCCAGGCATTGCTTCCAGAGAGGCTGATTTGGTAGGTCTAGGGGTGGAGCTCAGAGTCTGCACTTTAACATGCATCTCAGGTGACTCTGTTTCAGGAGGCATTTGGTGTCACTCTGGAGAGTCCTGCCCAGCTGGGCAGTGGGTTCTTTTGATGTGTCTGGCATATCCTGATATTTTCCACTCTATCAGTCACTTGGGTGTGTGTGAATGCAATGTGACTGTGCATAAAGAACTGGAACAGAGCTCTGTCTGTGTCAAGATGTCCAAGGGGATGAACACAGACTTGGTGAGTGAAGTTGGAGCACAAGCATTCTAGGAATTGAATCAGATGGCTTCAGTCACAAGAGCCCACGGAATGCTCCTTGTGATAGCTTCATTTCAGGAAAGGGCGATACGGCAGGAAAGGCACCAGTTGGGTATCTTAGGCCAGTCACTGTGAATGCTGGTTCTGCCACTTATCAGTTGTGCAGCCTTGGACATTTTACCAACTTAAAATCATGGGGTACCAGCTGTGACATGAACATCATATCTACCTCAGAGGATTATTGTGAGGATGAAATAAAAGCCTATATGTGGGGTGCTTGGCACAATGCTTGGCACAAATCAGTGCTCAGTGAATGACAGAGTAGCTGCTAAGGTGGTGGTGATGTTGATGAGTCGTGGTAGGTCTCGGCTTCATGATCCACGGAGTGGGCGGACTGACCTGCATAATTAGGTCAGAGTTTTTATCCAGCACTGTCATCCATCCCGTTTAGTGATAGACAGGAGAGACTTGATGCCTCAGCTGCTTTGAGAAGGAGGTGGTCCAGTACGTAATACAGCGCAAAGATCTCTCCAGGAGAAACCTCAGCTATATTCACCTTCAGCTGCTCAATCTCCTATAAATCACCCAGATCTGCAGAGCCCTTCTTTAGCAAGTCACAGCATTCTCCACTTTGATCATGCTATGATGTGGAAAATCAGGCAGATGTTAGCTAATTGATAGTGTTATACAGGGAAAGCACAGCTTCAGGTTCTGTTTCCAGGGCCTTTGTGGTAACTAATCCTTCCCATGGGCCACTGGACAGAGGGCTCAAAAGGCTGGCTTAGATGTTCAGATTGCAGCCTGCTGCTGAGGAGCAGACCAGTCTCAGTGATGCTACAGCTTTGCTCTAGGTTCAGCTCAGACACTTCTCCCCAAGACTGAGCCCCAGTGCTATATCTTTTAATAATTCAGGCCTGGCCAGTTAAGAGGTACTTATTGAATATCTGCAGTCTCTGACTCCAAATGTCAGCTGGCATCTCTGACTTGGCAGCCAAGCAGGCTGGAGAGATAAGGCCTCTTATTTCAGAATCCCCAGGGTTCTATCCCCAGCTCCATTCTGAAATATCTTTTCCAGATCACTCAGGTAATAACAGAGTAAGCAGCAAGGACTGACCCATCTGGTTTGGTCCTTGGTGATCCGCAACTGGATTCCTGGAGCAAGCAGAGGCCAGAGAGGAGCTTACCTAGTTGAATGTAACCATGAGACACATGACCCAACAGTAAGGCTGGTATCTGGTATCCCCATGCAATAGTTACAGTCTTGGAGACCTCTAAATCCCACAAACCCTATTTCCACCCCTTCAGTCAGAATGTGCCAGCTCCAAGCCCTCAGTGACTGCTTTAAATGCTCTCTCCTTCTCTTCATTACCTTTTCTCCATTTCCAACCAAAATCTGCTTTGTGGAAAGTTGTGGATCCCCTCATTCTCACTAGAGTGTCAATGACCCACAAGAGGTGAAAGTAACAGAGAATTAAGCTGTTAGGACAAAGGAAGGATGATCTTTAAAGATGGTATTTCAGATCTTCAGTTCCAATTGCAAATGGGAAAAAAATGATGTTGGGGCTAGCATCATGCCCCAAATCCACATATTTATAGCTATTTTAAAGAAGACATTAAATGGCTCATTCATTTTGCAGTTTTTTCATTTTTTATTAATATGTTTGGCCATCCATTCAACTGTCCATTCATCCACCCATCCATCTTCAAGAAATATTTTTTGAAACACCCAGTGTGCCTGACATTTGCTAGGCATTGAGGACTCAAATTAAAAAACAAACCCAAAACCAAAAAACTCATTTGGGAGTTCCTTTCCTAGAAGGCATGGGTAAGCACACTGCCTATTACCACCGTAGGGCTGTTGATGAGGGAAGCCAGAATGGGTTGCCATCATCCTGGGTGGGCTGATGCTGAGTCTTTGAACATGAATATATCAGTCATGGGCAAGGAGTGAGGGGACAGGTTTCAGGTAAAGAGGACACAAACACAAATGAGACAAACTCAAGTTCAAATCCTGACTCCATCTTGTGCTACCTCTGTATGTCCATCAGCAAGGCACTTAACATCCGAATCTATTTCCTCATCTGTGAAATGGGGGTGATAAGTGGGGCCTACTTTCAGGGTTGTTGTGAGAATTAAATAATCTAATATATACAGAATGTTCATCATTATATCCAGCTTAGAGTAGATCTTAAGTCAATGTTAATTATGAAGACTTTTCGTGGACTGGTAGTGGGGGAAAATGTTTTAAACTAATCCTGATGAAAAGAAAAGATAACTCCGTCTCTGTGAATACACAGTTCACACATGCATCAGCTGCTACTGCACAGTTGGAACGTGGGTGGAATTTGGGTGCTTAGGCCACGCCAGTTAGCACTACTTGTGTGGGTACACAGCTGTGAGGCTCCGAAAGAAGCTCTTGTCCCTTGATATAGGTGCTGGAGGCCTGGTGGGTGTTCAGTGTGGTGTGGGGTAGGGTGGGAAACTACTTGGGGAATGGAATGTATGGTTTTGGGCTGGCAAAGCCCCTGTGAAGATTGAAGATTGATGCATGTTTCATCACAATCTAGAACAAGATTTCTGTACCCAGATGGATTTGTCTATTTCTTGGGCCAGGGCTGCAGGGATTGGAATCCTGACAGTGATCCTGGGATCTTTGCTGCTCATTGGCTGCTGGTATTGTGGAAGACGAAGTGGATACAGAAGCTTGAGGGTTAGTAAAGTTTCCACCGCTGGGATCCCTCCAGATCCAGGACCCCCTTGCCCTTCTTTTTCTGAATTTCTGGGGAGTGGGTAACATTCTCATGATCAGCTTTAGCTCTCATTTCTGGTTCTGATGAGTCTTTCTCTACTTCGTACTTCTCAGCTCTTCCTTTGCTTCTGCCTGGCATGAACCCCAACCAGAAACTTGGCCCATCTCTTTGGTTTCCCTCACAGCAAATTGGAGTGCTTAACTATGTGTAGCTGAGCACTGATATTTGTGGGGTACAGGAGCAGGGGTTCTGATCCTCTTGCACAGCAAACAGCAGCATGGGAGATGCTCCAGGTCTTACCAATCCTCCTGGGAATTCCCACTGGTTCTGTTTCTGACTTAGTGGCCTGCTTATCTCACCTCGCTGCCTTACCCCTTTCTTCCCAGGTTCCCTGGGAGTTCCAAGTTCTAACTCTGTTATACCAAGCAATTTAGCATACGTAGGGCCCATTCAGCCATCAGTACAGTGAGGAAACCATTCACCCCTCTCTTTCTCTCTCTCCCTTCCTCTACCTTTCCCTCCCTCTCTCCCTTGTTTATTACACACCTGAAAACTTATGAGTTGATACATAATGGAAAAAATTATCTTTGCAAAAGATGTTGGAAAGTACCATTCCTCCCTCACTCAGCAAACAATTTAGACAAAAGATTCTGTGATGGAGGGGAGGGCTGGTGTGGTGGGGGTTTGGAGCTTGGTAGTCTGAAAAGGGGAAGAGAAAGGTGGCAGCTATAGCTTTGACTTCTTCTCCTTGCCAGGAAGATTGGGCAGTCCCGTATGTCCCTTTCTTAATGCCCATTTTGCCAGAGTGTCCCAAATAAAAATCATGAAAGACAGGGCAAGTTTGGGGGCTGACACAGCCACTGTGCAACAGTCCTCCAATATGTTGACATTTAGTGGAAAGGAGAAGTTGCTGAGTCTGAGTAAGATTCCAAAACAACTGCCATAGGAAAGCCTTGGGCTAGGAGATTAGGGATGGACCTTGAGCTCATATGATACCTCACTGTGGCTGTCCACAACTGATTAGGGAGGGACTTTGCTCTCTGCCACAGAACTCCATTTGTGCCCCTAGCACGGAGTTAACATTGTTTTGTAATTGGTTATTTACTTTTTGCCTCTTCCACCCCTTTTCTTTCCTCCATTTATGAACTGGGACAGAGTATTTCTTACTCGTCTTTATACCTCCAGTGCCTGGCACATAGCAGCCACCCAAATACTGGCATCAGGATTTGGTCTCATTGTCTGCCATTGACTTTGTTGGTGACCTTAGAGTTTAACTTCTCGGAGTCTCATTTGCTCTGTTTTACACCTGGGCACATGCGATATAACATGATGTAATCAGTCTTTATTTAACATATATTTTCTTCTATATTTTTATTTAATTGTTTGTACTTAACTTTTAAGGAGTAAAAGCTCTACAAACTCAATATGTTGGTACCCATTTCCTAACTGTCCACAACTACTAGCTTGATGCTACTAGACAAAAATACGATTTTTTTCCTTTCTACTTCAACACTCTAATCTTAAATTTAACCCTAACAGAGAGTCTTTAATGTCATGAGCTCAGACACTGTGAACATTTTGCTTAGTAAGGTTCAAGTTCAACCTACCATGTCTCCATTCCTCTAGGTCTATACCAGTGATTTGCAGAGTTTCTGGAATTTTTATGAGATGGAGCTGTGTTTAAATTCTCTGGTTCCCATGGCATCTAAAATGCTGACATTTATTTTTTAAATTAATATTAAAATTTTGTTTTGAGACTTTCACACGTCCTGAAAAGCTGGGTTGGGAATCAGTAGTCTAAGAAATGTAGGCAAAATTATGTACAACAGTGCACTAAATACTACATTTAATTGCATAATTACCTCCCTGCCTCTCTTCGGAGTTTTTTTTTCATTTTGTTTTGTTTTATTTATATTTATTTATTTATTTATTTATTTATTTATTTAAGTAGGCTCTACACCCAATGTGGAAGATTCTTTTCATTTTGAAACCAAAGCACAAGGTATATCTGGGTGGCTCAGTTGGTTAAGCGTCTGACTCTTGACCTCAGCTCAGCTCTTGATCTCAGGGTCAGGAGTTCAAGCCCTACATTGGGCTCCACACTGGGCATGGAGCCTACTTAAAAAAAAATAATAGAAAGCCAAAGGACATAAATGACAATAAACGCAAGCTTCAGATACCTGAGTCACTCCAACAGCAACCTGTTTTAAGCTTTGAAATGTTTACTCTCCCACTTTCGTTGGCCATAGAATGGTAGCAAGGTTGGTTGGAATTAAGATTTCCTAAAATGTTTCCATTGACTCACAATTCCCTTTAGTCCTGAAAAACATCTTTTGAAAGGAAAGACTGCTCTTTGAGGCAACTTGTTTCTGCAGGAAGATGATTTGTAAGGGGATGAAAGTTATTTTTGTATTTACCAACTTTATCCTTACACTTGGAAGTTTAGGACATAATGCTAATTGATTCTTGGAGAATTCTGAGGCCCCTGCTGACAGCTCAGTTTATACTCATGTCTCATGTGTTGTGTTTCTCAATGCATGGTCAGGGGGCCCCTACACTCAAATCTCCTGGAGCTGTTGTTAAAATGCAGATTCTGGGACCTCTTTGGGAGTGAGACCCAGGAAGCTGCTTTTTAAAATGCATGCTGAAGATTGGGTTAAGATGGCGGGGGAGTAGGGGACCCCTTTTTAAGCTGGTCCCCTGAGTCGAGTTGGATAGGTACTAGACCAGCTTGAACATCCACGGAATCAGCCTGAGATGCAGGAAGATACATCTGGATCTGTACAAATGAACATCTCCAGCACTGAGTATTGATGTATGAAGCGGGGAGCCGTGACACCGCGCATGGATATCGGAAGATAAACGGAAGGGAGAGGGAGCTGCCGCGTTCGGGCGCCGGGAAGCGGTAGCCACCTGTACGGGGGAGCGGGCGGACTCACGGACGGCACCCTCGAGAGAGCAGACTGAGCAGACTGAGACCGTGAGCCAGGGAACGCGCGACCAGACTGAAAACCAGAGCTCCGGTGTGCTCACTGGAACCAAACTGAGACCAGGAGCTCTGGAGCGTGCGGGGGCGGCTAGCGGCTGGCAGTGTTAGAAACACAAAGGACAGAGATGTGCCGGCCCTGGAAGTGAGGGCTGGGACGCCGGGTGTGGGGCGCACATCCTGGGACGCTGCAGGGTTGAGCAGCACCAACAGAAACAGAGTTAAAGTGGCCATAACATCAGTGGAAAACGGTCCGCGACTCCACTGTTCTGAGACAGAGGCTGAGATTTGGCCACTGCTTCTCTGACTCTCAGAAGAGGCACAGCAAACCGCCAGGGAAAGCCGCCAGAGAACAAAAGCCTGGAAATACTGGCTCACAGTGTGCCCATCCCCATCTCCCCTCTCAGGGGACACGGAGACTCTAACCAAACAGGGTTGCCTGAGTATTGGCGCAGCAGGCCCCTCCCCCAGAAGGCAGGCTGAAAAATCAAGAAGCCCATGTCACTAAGATCCCTATAAAACAAGGGCGCATGGCCTGGGTCCCGGTCAATAATTTGGGCTCTGGACAACCCTGCACCCTCTCCTCATCAGAATGACGAGAAGGAGAAATCCCCACAGCAAAGAAAAGACAATGAGTCTGTGGCCTCTGCCACAGAACTAATGGATATGGATATAACCAAATTATCAGAAACGGAATTCAGAGTAACAATGGTCAAGATGATGTGTAGACTTGAAAAAAGTATTAACGAAAATATTAATGAGAATATAGAATCTCTAAGGGAGGAAAAGAGAGCGAATCTGGCAGAAATTAAAAATGGTATGAGCCAAATGCAGTGAAAACTAGAGGCTCCGACGGCCAGGGTGAATGAGGCAGAAGAACGTATGGGCGAATTGTCGGATGGGTTAGTAGAAGAAAAAGCTAAAATAGAATCTGGACTCAAAAAAATCCACACTCGGGAATGGAGGTTACGGGAGATGACTGACTCAATGAAACGTTCCAATGTCAGAATCATTGGCATCCCTGAGGAGGTGAAGAAAAACAAGGTCTAGAAGAGATTTGAACAAATTGTACCTGAAAACTTCCCTAATCTAGCAAGGGAAACAAACATTCGTGTCCAGGAGGCAGAGAGGACCCCTCCCAAGCTCAACCACGACAGACCTACGCCACGTCACGTCATAGTGCATTTCGCAAATATTAGATCCAAGGATACAGTATTGAAAGCAGCCAGGGCAAAGAAATTTCTCACGAACCAAGGCAAAGGTATCAGAATTATGTCAGACCTGTCTACACAGACCTGGAATGAGAGAAAGGTTTGGGGGGAGGGGCATTCTTAAAGCTCTTTCAGAGAAAAACATGCAGCCAAGGATCCTTTATCCAGGAAGGCTGTCATTCAGAATTGATGGAGAAATAAAAACCCTCCAGAATCGCCACTCATTGACCAGTTTTGTAGCCATGAAACCAGCCCAACAGGAGATATTAAGGGGGGTTCTATAAAAGTAAAAAGGCCCCAAGAGTGATACAGAACAGAAAGTCACAATCTATAGAAACAAAGACTTTACTGGCAACATGGCATCATTAAAATGATATCTCTCAATAATCAGTCTCAATGTGAATGGCCTAAATACTCCCATAAAATGGCACAGGGTTGCAGATTGGATAAAAAGACATGACCCATCCATTTGCTGTCTACAAGAGACTCATTTGGAACCTAAAGATACATCCAGACTGAAAGTGAAGGGATGGAGAACCATTTTTCATGCCAATGGACCTCAAAAGAAAGCTGGGGTAGCAATTCTCATATCAGAAAGATTGGATTTTAAACTAAAGACTATAGTTAGAGACACAGAAGGGCACTATATTATTCCTAAAGGATGTATCCAACAAGTGGATATGACAATTATAAATATATATGCCCCCAACAGGGGCGCAGCAAGATACACAAGCCAACTCTTAACCAGAATAAAGAGACATATAGATAAAAATGCATTAATGGTAGGGGACCTCAACACTCCACTATCAGAAATAGACAGATCACCTAAGCAAGAAATCAGCAAAGAAACAAGAGCTTTGAATGCCATACTCGACGAGTTTGACTTCATAGATATATATAGAACACTACACCCCAGAACCGAAGATTACTCATTCTATTCTAATGCCCATGGAACATTCTCAAGAATAGACCATGTTCTGGGACACAAAACAGGTCTCAACTGATACCAAAAGACTGAAATTATTCTCTGCATATTCTCAGACCACAATGCTTTGAAATTGGAACTCAACCACAAGGAAAAACTTGGAAGAAACTCAAACACTTGGAGACTATGAACCATCCTGCTCAGGAATGATTCAATAAACCAGGAAATCAAAAATCAATTTAAACAATTTATGGAGACCAACAAGAATGAAAACACAACGGTCCAAAATCTATGGGATACTGCAAAGGCAGTCCTAAGGGGGAAATACATAGCCATCCAAGCCTCACTCAAAAGAATAGAAAAATCTAAAATGCAGTTTTTATATTCTCACCTCAAGAAGCTGGAACAGCAACAGAGGGACAGACCTAATCCACGCACGAGGAAGCAGCTGACCAAGATTAGAGCAGAAATCAATGAATTAGAAACCAGGAGCACAGTAGAGCAGATCAACAGAACTAGAAGCTGGTTCTTTGAGAGAATCAATAAAATTGACAGACTGCTGGCAAGACTTATCCAAAAGAATAGAGAAAGGACCCAAATTAATAAAATTATGAATGAAAAGGTAGAGCGCACAACCAACACCAATGAAATTGGAAGGATTATTAGAAACTTTTATCAATAGCTTTATGCCAATAAATTAAGCAATCTGGAAGAGATGGATGCCTTCCTGGAAACCTATAAACTACCAAGTCTGAAACAGGAAGAAATTTATTTTTTAAACAGGCCAATTAATTATGAAGAGATTGAGTCAGTGATAAACAACCTTCCAAATAACAAAACTCCAGGCCCGGACGGTTTTCCTGGGGAATTCTACCAATCATTCAAAGAAGAAATAATACCTATTCCCTGAAGCTGTTTCAAAAAATAGAAACAGAAAGAAAACTACCAAACTCATTCTATGAGGCCAATATTACCTTGATCCCCCAACCAGGCAAAGACTCCATCAAAAAGGAGAATTACAGACTGATTTTCCTAATGAATATGGATGCCAAAATCCTCAACAAGATCCTGGCTAATAGAATCCAACTGTACATTAAAAGGATTATCCATCCTGACCAAGTGGGATTCATCCCTGGGATGCAAGGGTGGTTCAACATTCGCAAATTGATCGGGGTCTCATATTTTATCCAAAAAGAAAAATTCGGAAATCATATGATTCCCTCAATTGATGCAGAAAAAGCATTTGACAAAATAAAACATCCTTTCCTGATCAAAACCCCTCAGAGTGTAGGGAAAGAGGGAATATTCTTCAATCTCATAAAAACCATCTATGAAAGCTTACAGCAAATATCATTCTCAATGGGCAAAAGCTGGAAGCCTTTCCCTTAAGATCAGGAACACGACAAGGATGCCCACTCTCGCCACTATTATTCAACATAGTACTAGAAGTCCTTGCAACAGCAATCAGACAACAAAAAGGGATAAAAGGTATCCAAATCGGCAAAGAAGAAATCAAAATGTCTCTCTTCGCAGATGACATGATACTATATATGGAAAACCCAAAAGAATCCACTTCCAAACTATAAGAAGTTATAGAGAAATTCAGTAATGTGGCGGGATACAAAATCAATGCTCAGAAATGTGTTGCATTTCTATACATGAATAATGAGACTGAAGAAAGAGAAATTAGGGAATCCATCCCATTTACAATCGCACCAAACACTTAGGTTACCTTGGAATTAACTTAACCAGAGACGTAAAGGACCTATATTCTAGAAACTACAAATCACTCTAGAAAGACATTGAGGAAGACACAGAAAGATGGAAAAATATTCCATGCTCATGGATCGGAAGAATAACAGCTAAAATGTCCATGCTACCCAGAGCAATCTACACTTTCAGTGCTATCCTGATCAAAATATTGATGACATTGTTCAAAGAAATGGAACAAACAGCCCTTAAATTTGTGTGGAACCAGAAAAGGCCCCGAATTGCCAAGGAACTGTTGAAAAAAAAAACAAAGCTGGGGGCATCACAATGCCGGATTTCAAGCTGTACTACAAAGCTGTGATCACAAAGACAACATGGTACTGGCACAAAAACAGACACATAGACCAATAGAACAGAACAGAGAACCCAGAAATGGACCCTCGGCTCTTTGGGCAACTAATCTTTGATAAAGCAGGAAAAAACATCCAGTGGAAAAAAGACAGTCTCTTCAATAAATGGTGCTGGGAAAATTGGACAGCTACATGCAAAAGAATGAAACTTGACCACTCTCTCACACCATACACAAAGATAAACTCCAAATGGATGAAAGACCTCGATGTGAGACAGGAATCCATCAAAATCCCAGAGGAGAACATAGGCAGCCACCTCTACGACATCGGCCAAAGCAACCTTCTTCATTACACATCTCCAAAGGCAAGAGAAACAACAGAAAAAATGAACTTGTGGGACTTCATCAAGATAAAAAGCTTCTGCACAGGCAAGAAAATAGTCAAAAAAACTAAGAGGCAGCCCACGGAATGGGAGAATATTTTTGCAAATGAAAGACTGGTATCCAAGATCTACAAAGAACTTCTCAAACTCAATATGCGAGAAACAAATAAACAAATCATAAAATGGGCAGAAGATATGAACAGACACTTTTCCAATGAAGACATACAAATGGCTAAGAGACACATGAAAAAATGTTCAAAATCATTAGCCATCAGGGAAGTTCAAATCCAAATCACACTAAGATACCACCTTACGCCAGTGAGAATGGCTAAAATTGACAAGGCAAGAACAATTGCTGGAGAGGATGTGGAGAAAGGGGATCCCTCCTGCGTTGTTGGTGGGAATGCACGTTGGTACAGCCACTCTGATAAACAGTGTGGAGGTCCCTTAAAAAGTTAAAAATTGAGCTACCCTACGACCCAGCCATTGCACTACTGGGTATTTGCCCCAACGATACAGACGTAGTGAAGAGAAGGGCCATATGCACCTCAATGTTCATAGCAGCATTGTCCACAATAGCTAAATCGTGGAAGGAGCTGAGATGCCCTTCAACAGATGAGTGGATTAAGAAGTTGTGGTCCATATATACAATGGAATATTACTCAGCTATCAGAAAGAACGAGTTCTCAACATTTGCTGCAACGTGGACGGCACTGGAGGAGATAATGCTAAGTGAAATAAGTCAAGCAGAGAAAGACAATTATCATATGATTTCTCTCATCTATGGAACATAAGAACTAGGAAGATCGGTAGGGGAAGAAAGGGATAAAGAAAGGGGGTGTAATCAGAAGGGGGAATGAAACATGAGAGACTATGGACTATGAGAAACAAACTGAGGGCTACAGAGGGGAAGGGGTGGGGGAATGGGATAGACTGGTGATGGGTAGTAAGGAGGGCATGTATTGCATGGTGCACTGGGTGTTATACGCAACTAATGAATCCTCGACCTTTACATCAGAAACCAGGGATGTAATGTATGGTAACTAACATAATAAAAAAACATAACAAAATAAAATAAAATGCATGCTGAAGTTTGACTGCAGGTGCAGAGAACTGGCAGTGAGCTGGGGGAGTAGATCATGCCCCTATCCTATGGCAGGTGAGAAATCTACAAATAAGAAAATTTGAGGTGATAATTGAGGTAAAGGGAGAAAATGCATTAAATACTCCACCTGCAGTATATTGCTGGGAGTTGGGGAGAGAAGCAGACTCTTCCTGCATCCTTACATTAAGATTAGGGCCCTTGTGCATATATCCTTCAACGGGAGTAGCATCAATAATAGTTTCAGACTAGAGTTTAGGAAAATTACTTCTTACAGTGTGCAGACTGTGTAGTTATCAGCTGTAATCCATGTCTGGCCTCACCTCATTGATGTTCCAAACACTTCTGCCTGAGAAACCTACCTTGATGCCCTCTTCCAACCTAGTAGAGCCCAATGATCAGTCACAATCTGCAGAAAAGGCTGACGAGCTGCTCAATATCCACGCAGCCTCCCTGTTCCAGCCCCTCTTAGCTGGTACCACAGAGTGCATGCTGCTAATACCCTACTGTCTGAATTTGGCTCATTGGTATGTTTAGGGCTGTATTTTAAAGAAATTGAATTAGGTGCCAACCTAGGTACAACTAGGTATAAAAGCAACATCTTACCTGAAAATCTTTATTTCTAGTATCTTTTTAAAAAAATCAAAAGATCTGGCAAAAACTGGCAGCTGTATAGTGGTTGTCCCTTTAGATGAGATATACTCCTTCCTTTCCTATGGCCCCCACCTGTCCCCTCTGACCCCTATGCATTACTTGCCCAGTCCTTCTAAAGATCTCGGTATAGCCGGGTCACCCAGGTGCAGGCAGTAAGGAGGTGCTTTCTGTGCAGAGCAGTGGTTCTCCATGTAGCCCTGGATCAGCAGTTTTGACAGTATCACCTGGGAACTTGTCAGAAATGCAAATTATGGGCCTCACCCTAGATCTACTGTGTCAGAAATTGTGGATGTGGGCCCAGCAATCTGTTTAACAAGCCCTCAGGTGATACTGATGCAAGCTAAAGTTTGAGAACCACCGTGGAGAATTTAACAACAATAATAAAAGCAACTAAAAGTTAGTCTGCTTTTTATTATCACAATGTGCCAGTAATTTAAAACTATGTCAGTGATGAAATACTCCACCTCACCATGGTGGACCACTCCTGAAGTCCCCACTTGAGTATGTGTCTCTGTCCTGTACTGTTATCCTTCTATTCTGGGGATGGAGAATATCACCCCCTAAACCTATGCAAAGCACCAAACTAAGCTTTCACCCACCCCTCCCCACAATAACTCAGGGTGCATAACTTAGCCTTAGATTGACTAGAAATCATGTTGCAACTTGACTTGGAAGCTCAGGCTACAACCACAACATTTCTACCACAACATATGCATTTGTAGTGTTTAAGATATTTTGCTGTCATTATGAAGAAGGCAGAAATAGGCAGTGCGTCCCTGTTGCCAAGTTTTCTCACCCACTGACCCTCATGCATTCACATTTCAGGACAAAAGTATTCATGCTGGCACTCAAAGTACCTTAACAGGAAGATGTCCATGTGAGGGGTTTGGTCACCAGGACAGCAAACTGCCTTTTCAAGAGAATAACTGTGAACCTGTGGTAGGTTGAGATCCTGCATCTTGGTGTTTATTGTATGGCTGCTTTTAACTCAAATGAATAAAATTATTCCAATTTAAAAACTAAGAGCAATGTGAATATACTTGATGCTCTGAACTGTACACTTAATAATGGTAAATTTTATATTTTACCATAATAAAAAAATAAACAATAACAAAGATAAAAAAACAGGGAAGCAGAGAGATTTTCTTAAATTGTGTCCTCTCGTACCCAGGTTTTCTAGGGTCAGTGATGAGATCCCTACACTAAGATCCAAAGGAAGAAACTGATTCTGGATACAATATTGTTTTGTCTTTTGTCTTTAGTATATTTGCCTTTTTCTGAATGTAGACACATCTAAGGGAGGGGGAAAAAGCATCTGTGAGTAATTGTATAAGCTGTGAGTCCAACAGGGAAGCCGCTGGCCACACGTGGCTCTTAGCACTTCTAACATAGTAGCTTGAACGAAAATGTTCTAATACATACCAGATTTCAAAGACTTAGTATGAGGAAAAGAATACAAATAATTCATTAATGATTTTTATATCAATTACATGTTGAAATAATATTTTGATATGTGGGATTAAATAAAATATATTATGAAGATTAATTTTACCTGTTTCTTTTTTGTAATGCAGATACTAGAAATTTTAAAGCTACGTATGTGTTATCCTCTAATTCTTTTGGACAGCACTGGTACAGATAGAGTATATCATAATGGTTTAAAGAACAGACTCTGGAGCCAAATTACTGTGAAGTTGTATGACCTTGGACAAGGAAGTTGACCTGCCTGTGACTGTTTTCCAACCTATAACATGAAAACAATGAAAATACTCCTAGAATTGTTGTGAGCATTAAATGAAGGCCTAACACATTTGTGCCGTACTGACAATAGCACTGGCCTTTAGCCACAACTACAAGGACCTATCCATATGGTATAAATAAAATGTATATTAGGTGGCTTTAAACAGTGTTCAAGAATTCACCAGTTAGGGCTTGGGACTTCTACTGGCAAGGATAATGAAGGTATAAATAAGTTTCTCAGATTTGGGGAAGGCTGTTAGCTCTATTTTTCTCTAGTCTTCCCCCTCCCCCCAACGTTTCAACACATATACTTGTGAAATTTAACAACGATTATCTTGTTGGCTGGTAATTAATGTGGGCACTTCAGTCCAGATAAGTAGTACAAATATGATGCTGACCATTAACTTTACCCCTCTGCCAGAAACCTGCGCAGTGCAGCCAATCCCACACTCTCCCTTTCTCATTCTCACAGGTTCCCAGTGCTCCACCTGCCTATGAAAAACTCTCTGTAGAATAGTCACCACCACCTTATTCACTGTGAGAATGCTGAGAGGTGATGAAATTATTTCCTTTACACTTTTGCTGGACTTTAATATGGACATCTAATGTTCTGCTTCAGAATACCGTTGAAATAGTATACATCATCTCTAATAATAAGCTTGGTATTAAATTCTTAGTAGAGCAACTAGCAATAGTAATTAAGTGCGGGAATGATGAGAAATCTTAGAATGCAAAAAAACTTTGTCAATAAACATTGTAATGCCTGATACTATTTGTGCTAGTAATAATTCTAATAAATTTGTGTTATTTTCTGAGACAGTTCACGTGTGTGTTCTGGGACCATTCAATTTCTTTTTAGTTGAAATTTGGCTAATACCTAACAAACTACTATTCTGATTTTTGAAGAAGCAACCTTTTGACCAACATGAAATCTAACAGAATGATTGCAGATGACTCTGTGCCATGGAGTGCTCACAAAGGATAAGTTTATAGGTTTAAGACAAAGAGCTGATTGATTGCTCTACCAAATTATAGTCAGATTCATTTGACTAGGAAAGTGTCAGTAATGTCTCTTTGTGTTCTAAAATTCCATGATGCTACAATAACATACTGCAGAGATCCTGTATCTTGAGTAATACATATAAAACAGTTTTAATTACATTTCACTTCAAGACTCAATGCTATTACAATTAATGACAAAATGCTTTTGTTAAAGCAGAAGATGGTGTAAGAATTTAAATAAGATACTATAGTTTGGCTGATGTCTTGCCTTAAATGTTCCAATGGCAGTTTAGCTCCTCTGGGCTGCCAAAGCCCTCTCAAAAAAACATATAGAGGTAATCATAAAGGATCAAAGATTCTGGAATGGTGTGGAATGGTGGAACAGGGCATAACATTATTAAAATTTTTTTGTTGACATCTACATATCACCTATACTATTATTTATCTAATATTTATTCTTTCAGTCAACTCATTTAAAAATTTTTTTTGGCTTAAATTATCACCACCCTAAATGGAAAATCAGTATCATTTCCCATAAGTAGAAGATAACCATAAAAAGAAAGATAATGAAGTATTTTTACTCAAACCTAGAAGGATACCGATGACGATGACTGCAGAAGGCTGACACCTGCTCTTTTTATTTAAGAGGGAGATTAGCAAGAAACAAAGAGCTTTCTTGCAAGAGAAAGAAATTACTTTCTTGCTATGTGATTCAGTGTTACTTAATGCTGAGTCAGTAAACCACCTAAAACCATCTTGTGTCATCGGAAACACCAGTATAGCATAACTGTTTCATTTTCTACCAGACAAGATTGCACTGAAGAGAAAAAACACTGAATAGCCTTAAACATATTGAAAAAAGACATTGAACAAAATACTGAAATAGCTCCCTACTGTTCTTTGATTCTGTCCAGTCTTACCACTTAAAATAAGCCCTCTCCCTCCCCTTTTCAAACAAATACATGAATTCTAAAGTAAACTTCAACAGAATTGGGCCAGCTCCTTTTCTCGTCGCAAGTCCCAGTCTAAGCCTCAATCCTCCACATTTATAGAGCACGTGGCTTGGGGCGCCTGGGTGGCTGCAGTCAGCGTTTTCTGCTAATTCAAATGTACTAGACAAATAATATCAGTTATCACTCTCTATTTGTGCAGTAAGCAAAGTTAGAGGGTTCTGTTTTATAGAGCCTGGCCTTCCCTCCTCCTCCTGCCCTGCACTAGCTTTCAGAGAGTGTTGTCTGTTGCTTGAGACAAGGCCCAAGTCTCTGGGTGTTTCCACAGGAGATTCTGATACGGCCTCCATGATTTTTTTTTAAGGTTAAGGGTAGGTATACTTTAAGGAGAAAAAAAAATCCATCCCAAAGATTTTCTGCCTGGGGTTAAAGTAAGTGAAGACTAGACTCATTACACAAACCAATGAAGCCCCCAAGTCACCTCCAGTGAAGGCCGGTCCTGTGAAATCACAAACACTGAGTTTTGCAGCACTTATAAATATCTGGACTGGTCCACCCATCACTTGAGAACATTGTAAACCTTTTCCAAAAAGAACAGAAGTGAGTCCCCTAAACTTCATTTTCATGGCTTTACTTTAAAGACATACACAGTCACTAGAAGATGCAGCAAAATCCCTCAATCTCAAGTGACAGATGCCAAAACATCTTAAAAGCATCTCAGAACACCCATCATGGCTGGTCTGGGTAAAAACACTCAATTTTAAGGAGGCCTAAAACGGCTATTCTAAGAAGCTGTGCAATGGAAGAAAAAGCGTGGGGAAGGAAGCACAGAAAATAATGCTTGACAATTTGAAAACACAAATGAAAGAGGCTTTAAGTTATAAAGAGAGCCTGTTAAAATCTCTAAAACCACACTAAAGACAAGTTTGCTTGCTCTGTTTAGAGAAGATTATGTGGATGATGACAACTTGAAATTAGACAAAGAGAAAATAAAAAAACTGAGAATCCCTGGACTGCCAATTAGAAGTCAATCTGAAGAAATACACGGATGCTGTTAATTTCTTCTTAATAAGGCTTGAAGGAGAAAAACAAGGACAACTTAAAAAGTTAAGTGAAGGAAAATAAATGAATCAATCACTTTTAATTCAAATGCGTGGTCTCCAGAATGAACAAACATCTTTGCAGTCTAAAAATACTGCTTGAAATTCAGATTAAAAAACTTCAGTTAAAACTTCAAATAATGCTTGAACTACATCAAGAACCTATAATGCATATCTGCAGAAAATCCATCAAGGAGAGAATTTACTGCTTAGAAGTCTAGAAGAAACTTCCCAAAGTATATGAAGCCATGTACATAAGAAGTGTGACTCCTACAGGAAGATGGTCTTGAGAAAGAGAAAGAAACACTTCCTTTTTTCAAAGCTGGATTGTCTCCCCTGAGAAAGAACAGCTTGGCTGAGAGAAAGCTTGCTAAGAAAATAATCAGAACAAACAAAATCTGGCTCAAGAAGTGTAATTTCCAGCTTTTCCCAAGTGGCCTCCACTGTTCCAAATGTACTTCTGGCCATCGGCTAGAGAGTATCAGGAGACTCCCTGAATCATCCATCAGGTCCCCAGAGAAAGAAGAGTATGAACTGTAAGGGCTCAGGCATCTGGGTCACTTACAAGTCTGATTCAGGTTTATAGTAGCATAGGACATCCACCGTAGGACATCTGTGTTTTCTCTTTAAAAGTAATTTAGAGTAATCTCTTTTTAGTTTAACTGTTTTTACTTAATTGATGCTGTATTTACTCAAATTGAAGTTTTTCTAGAATTATAATTCCTAAGACAGTCTTTTGCCAATCTAGATGGTTTTAATAAAATTATTCTGGAGATTAGACCACTTCATTTGATCCTCTAGAATTAGATCCAAATAAATACTGTATTTAGATTGAACAAAATGGTCTACTATTACTTAAGCCATAATTGAATTTTTACAGGATCACAGAAAAACATTTGATCAAGAAACACCATTTGTATATGCTATGAACTGTTGGAAGAAATCTATAAAAATAACAGAATATTTATCTCAATGAATTTTGGTTTAAAAAATAATATAAAACAAGAACCCCACTGAAAACAAAACCCCGAACAAAACCAAACCAAACACCACCCTCCAAATAAACCTATTAGTCTTTTTATTAGTTTAGCACTAGATTCATAGATTAATTTAGGGCAGGTAATACTTTGTTAATGATATTTCTTGCTGTTAAAACGTTTTTGAGTTTTATGCAAAGTCTTTCCCTTAAACAACAAACCAACCCTTCCTCTATCTGTCTCAACCTAAATACAGGTTTCCCCCATTATCTGAAAATAGAGTGTTCTTATGAAAACTTTTAAGCTGACATGGTGTAAAGTGGAGACAATTATCATTAATTTATATGGAAAAGTTTTTTAGTGGTCCCAGACCCCAAAAATAACCTCTTTTAGGCTACTGTGATACCTTAGAGGATGACACATCTTGCTAACAGATACAAAGCAAATTGAGATAAAGCACAGATGCTCACAGACACAGGCCAAAGCTATGGCAACTTGATGCTGAGACACTGACCACAGTTTCCAGGGAAGGAGCTTGGTGGTGCCTCACTGTTTGGGGTAACCGCTGCCTCTGTAAAGGCTCACTGCAAAACAAACGCTGAATGCTATTTTTGCTTTTCCATTTTTTTGTAAAAGCGAAAAACCTTTTTGGATTTCTTTCAGTTAGCAAAAACAGGTACTACTGGAGATCTTTTGTAGAAGTGAACTAGCATAATGCAAACTTTTGAAAATTGGGGCAAACCTATAGTTTCTCTTTTTGTCACTTCTCTGTTGCTACCATCACTGCCAGATAAGAGGTCTTGCGACTACCTTCTCAACCCACCTAGTAACTTCCTAATTGGCTTGTCTCTAGTCAAGTAAGTGACAGCAGCTACTATTTATTAAACACTTTGTGGCACGCTTTGGGCTAACTGTGTTACATAAATTATCACATCTAATCCTCACAGCAATCCTGCAAGGTAATTTAATTAATCTTTACCCTATGTTAATAACCTTGCTTTGAAAGCTTGGGTAACATCCCAATTACTTTCAGAATGTTTTTCAGTCCTTTATCACCCTACTCACCTATTTTTTAGTTAGTCCCCTTTGGCCCTCTTAACCCATAATACTCCATTCAAATTCAATTGCTCTGTTCCCTAAATGCTCCTTGTGCTTTTCTTTAAAAAAAAAAAAAACTGAGATATAATTGACATGTGACATTGTATTAGATTTAGGTTTACATGATTTATGTATAGAGTGTATTACTATCACCACATTAAGTCTAGTTAACATCCATCACCACAGAGTTACAATTTTTTCTTTTCGTTTTAAAGATTTTATTTATGTCAGAGAGAGAGAGAGCACAATGGGGGGGGGAGGGGCAGCAGGCAGAGGGATAAGCAGCCTCCCTGCTGAGCAAGGAGCCTGACTTGGACCTTGATTCCAGGCCCTGGGGATCATGACCTGAGCCAAAGACAGACACTTACCGACTCAGCCACCTGGACATCCCTTCGATTTTTGTCTTATGATGAGAACTTTTAAGATTTACTCTTAGCAACTTTCAAACATGCAAGAGTATTGTTAACTTCCCTGTGCTTTTCTAAGACTGAGTCCTTGCAAGCCCAGTTCTAAATATACTTTCAGTCCCAGCAGAAATGCCACCTCTTTTATGAAACTTCTATCACCTCACTGCTAAATTCCTGAGTTCTTTATTCCTCTGACATTTACTTTTAACTTACTGTTATATTCATTTTTGTGTTTTGTCTTGAGGACAGGGATGGGATCTTATTCATCTATGTTGTTCCTACATCTTATGTATTACGTGGTTCTCAACAAATGTGTAGAATGAATTTACACCTCTTTGAATTTGAAAATTACATTGACAATGTTTTCCATTTACACTGATAATTACTTTAAGAATGATATTGAGGATTACACACATAAAAACATACACTTGATTCTTTAGTACTTCTTCATATATTACTTAACTATAGAATTTTCTCACTCAGATTTTGTCTCCAACTTAAACTGTAAGAACCGGAACTATGCCATGCCCTTCAGCTTTGTCAATAAACTTGTTAATAAGCCAAGCACCATGGCATGCATAATAAATGCTTGTTGAATAAATTAGTAAAAATACCTGGGACAAAGGACAGCATTATAGCAACAATGAGGCTTCAGGCTCAGGCGACAGCAAAACAACTATTGGAATGAGTTATGGTAAATTGTAGATCATCTTTGTTATAGTGATGAGGGAACAGAAGGCAAGCTGAAGACAAAGCATAAACCTACACCCTGCAACCTCACCCCACACCCCACTCCAGGGTGGGATATGTGATGTTCCTCCTGGAAGTTCCCCACTATCTTAATGCTAATGCATTGCTAGAGGGAAAAACGACCTTAACTTGACAATGGTAAGGCCTTGGGTACCCCCTGAGTCTTCTTTAACATATGACAGTACTATCTCAACCTCCCTTTTTCCTTACTTCCCCCAAACCCATAGTATATAATCAGCCACCCCTCACAACCCGGGGCAGCAGCTCTTTCTGCCCAGGGTCCTGTCCCCGTGCTTTAATAAACCACCATTTTGCACCAAAGAGGCCTCAAGAATTCTTTCTTGGTCTTTGGCTCCGGACTCCACCCTACTGAACCTCACCTATATTCCAAAACCACATCAATAGTACGGTGTAATTTTGGATAACTCATCAAATTTCTTAGATCATTTTCAGAATTTGCTACATTCTCAAGCTTTTAATATTAAAGATTTCTTAATTCACTAAGTCAATGTGATATACTGGGTCAAGTAAACATTTTAATTTATCTTAGTGTACATTATAGCATCACTGCTTTAATTATAAAACTACTGATGTCAATTATTAAATGCACCAAAAAAAATTGGAGGCTTGAAATGGAAACAGGGATCTAAAGAGACTAAGTATTTTATGTATAATATATATGTGTGTGTGTGTGTATATGTGTGTGTGTGTGTGTGTGTATATATATATATATATATATATGTATTTTTTTTTTTTTTTAGAGAGAGAGAAAAAAAGCGGGGGAGAGGGGCAGAGGTGCAGGGAGAGAAACAGAATCTCAAGCAGGCTCCATGCCCAACACAGAGCTCAACACAGAGTTTTTTTAAAACCACAAAGGAGAATTGATTTTTTTTTTTCAGGAGAAAACATACAGGAAATGAAAGAGCTAACATATCAGAAAGAGATGTTGTTTTAGCATGTTTTAGCATTTAAACTGATGCTGAATACAGACATCCAAATGTCCTAATTCTATACTATGTGTAGAAACATATTATTCCAGTACCATGAAGCTGTTTAGGTAGCATTATAGTAACTTTTTTTCCTTTGCATGAATGCCTTTATAAACAACTGTTAAAGAACACTGAATACAAAGAAAGAACTGAGGAATTTGACTTTGTACTCTTTGGCCAAGAGCCCAGAAATACACATGACCTACCAAACTGAAAGCAAAGGAAAAAGAATTTGGCTTTTGATTATATAAATCCATTAATTTAGTCATATTCTAGTAAAAAATGGGAGTGTTATTTTAAAAAAGTAAACCAGACCTTAAATCATGTAAAAAGCTATCTAGATTTCTCGCTGATTTATTCAACAACTGTATATTGAATGTCTATTGGGTGCCAGTTGCTGAGGGGTCAATGATGAAGACAATTGACAAGATCTCTCTTTAAAAAGGAAGACAGGCATTAAATAACTGCATACCAATAATCTTGTTACAGTAATATAGTACTATGCCCTTCTCGATCTACGTCCTCAACCTATGAATGACTGTGGTATCTTGATGCTGAGTGTGGTAAGGAGAGGGAATTATGTCATATGTAATGAGATCCATAATGAAACATTAAGTCAAAGAGAACACACAGGAAGACCTTGATTTGTATGGAACTTTTTAGAAACTAAAAGAAAACCAGAGTGCAACAGGCAAGGGAAGATTAGGTCGAAGAGAAGCTGGTGAGGTAAGCAGGAATAGACTGAAGGGCCTTTTAAGCCCTAAGGGGATGGGGGGTGGGGGCCGGGGCTTCATTCTAAAGGTTCACCAGAACAGAGTTTCAAAGGTCATATTAGGATTTTGGATTTAGGAGTTAGAAAAGAATTAGTGGTTAATAATTAGTTTAGGTCCTTCACTGGGATTAAAGTTGAGCCATAAGTAATCCAGTAAATTAGTTTCTGGAAATGTCTCAGAGAATTCTTTTCAGGCAAAAGATGAATGATTTCAGGTTGTTTTGTTTTAAAAGTTGAGTATGTTAAATACATTCATTTATTGAGCACCACCTATGCACAATGTGATGAATTTCCAAACATCACCCACATCCCCCTGAAATCCAAGGTCTATCTAAACTGACAGGGAAAGGGGGAGGGTGACTATACAGTAGAGCATAGACTGGCAAAGATACTGTTTTACAACATAACTATAGGTTTTTGAGAGCCTTTAGCAACTTTCCAGAACACTCTCACTGCCCTCTCCACTTTGATAACTAATAAATTTCAATGTAGTTTCAAAGGAAGTCTTTAGGTCTATTCTTCCTGAACATTTTCAAGCCCAGACTCCATGCGATGAGGCTTAACATCATTATAAATGTAACATGGATGACTATACAAGCAGTATCCCAAATAAGATAGCGAATATGAAGATTCAATAAATATAAAATCTTTTTACTGTTTTGACTTTTAAATATAAAATCTATCTTCTTGCTTTGTCTTTCATTTTAAAAATATTTATAACTTAAGCAATTACACATTTTGTGTGTGTTGTATTCCCCATGTTGCGCCTTACTTTTTTTTTTAAATTCTAATTCCAGTATAGTTAACATACAGTGTTATATTAGTTTCAAGTGCACAATATAGTAATTTTAACAATTCTATACACTACTCAGTGTTTATCATAATAAAATCTATCTTTTATTTAAAATGAGGCATAAGTCTGAAATACCACAAAGTCAAACCCTGAGAATAAGCTGACCCATAAAAACTGCTTGCTTTACAACAGAATATAAGTAACTGCTCTGTAATTGGAAAAAAAAAAACAAAAACAAACCCAAAACAACAAAAGCAAAATATACTTATAAATAATTGAAGGTGTCCATATTCATTTGTTATTTTAAATTAAAAAAGAAAAATTCACGTTTTATCATTTTGGAAAATCAGTCAACTATGAACAAACACCTCAATATAAAAATAGACATATCAGAGGGAAACTCAAAGGGTACACGGGACCTCTTCATACTACCATCACAACTTCTTGTGAATCTAAGATTATTTAAAAATAAAAAGTTAATAAAACATATCTGGCATGCATTAGCACAGACCAAATACATTGGCCTGAAAGAAGATTACTTATTTTGGTCAATGGAGAGTTTGATGGTGAAATAAGAGAAAAAACTTAAAACAATGAAATCCAGAGTGAAATTTTATAATAGAAGTAATGTACAATCATGGAAAAAGGATTTAAAGCATTAGGTCTACCATTACCAGCTCAGGTCTACCACCCACTAGCTGGGTGACCTTGGACAACATCACTTAACCTTTCAAGAGTACTGTGAAAATTAAATAAGATATGTCATGTAAAGTTTGTAAACTGTAAAACCTGTACAAGTGCTCGCCATTAATTCAAATTTTCCAGCCTTAATTCCTTTTTGTAAAGGGCTGTTTTCATTTTATAGAATGTATTCTTTCAACGGAGTAAGAACGCACTTTAAAAATGGTATTCAAACAAAGAAATACAGGAACTCAATTTATTACATGCAGATTCCTCTGCATTGCTGCTAACAGTTCACTGGTCCAAAATTACTAAAATACTTAAAAAACTATACATTATGTAAACAAAACATAAATAAGACAGCATAGTTCTTTGTACATATAGTTTAGTACAGGTTGTTAGGGATTGAGGAATATGTACAATTTTACACCATGGACTGCATTTTCACAATGCATAAATATATATATATATTTATTTATTTATATTTTTACAGACACAAAAACAAGATTTCACTAATGACACAGAATACCATATTGTAGATACACGCTGCAACAGTCCAAATTCAAGAAGAAACATGTCAATGCAAGTGTGCAAAAGGCTAGCTTACTCCAAACTAGTGAAACTTGACTTTGTTCAATTTATGCGACACCGACAGGTAAATCCTGTCTATTTTAAACATCCTTTGAAAACATACTCATACCAATGAGTGAAATGGAACAGATCTTTTCTTCCCCAAGAAAACAAAGCCTTGTTGCAAGCTAATGAAAGGATACATTAAAACACATACACACAACTATGTATAGTATGTTTTCAACAGTATAATAAAGTTAAAATTTTTATGGGAGTCAAAACAATGCCCCATTATTTAAAAACTGGCTCGTTTAGTCTAAATTCAAGATGCAGCTGTGTCGGGCTTCTCTAAGTCAGATGAGCGAAAAGCAGGGAAGACAGAGGCAGGATTTTGACTGGTAGATACAATTTGAGAGAGAGCTGGAGAGAGAGAAGAAACCTTAGATGCTGGAGTATTTATGGTATTCAAAATTGCTCCTTCTGGACTAACCAACAGTTTTTTGACTGATGTGTCCAAATGAAATACTGCTGTGCTACTTGGCAATGGAGGTTTAGTAGAGCAAATGGTAGAAACCAAAGACGTCTTAGCCAAAAGAGTAGCAGGAGGAGACTTAATTACTGAAGTCAATGATACTGTTGGTGTGGGAGGTGGAACAGAAACTTTAGCAGTTGTGTTTATGATTTGTGGTGTTGTATGTACTGTGGGTAGAGGACTGGCATTCCCAAGAGAGTTTACAACTTTTGTAGAGCTTCTTAGAGAATGTTTCACAGACTGCCCACTTAAAGAATTATTTGATGCTAGTGTAATCTTCTGGGCAGGGTTATCTACTGATGTAGGCGGAAGGCCTTGGCCACTGTTAAGAACTAAGGGAAGTCCATATTTTGGATTATTAGATATAAGAAGAACATGGCTGCCAGCTCCAAGACCTTGTGGTGGAACAATAAACCGGGTTCCATTAATCATGATCTGAGTGCCAGGTGCCAAAGGTGTACTGGTGTTGATGACTATTTTTTGCTGAATACAAGGTTCACTCAACTGACCCCCTATCACACTATTTACATTTGTTGGTACTGTAGCAGTGTGAATGGCAGAACCACCTGGAGCAGAACTGTGACTGGGGGTTGATTTTACTAAAGTAGGGGACATCTGCTGGTTTGGCAGACAAGAAAAATTGGAAATATTAATTACTTTACCTGGACTTGGTGAAAGGGGTGGCAACTCGGTCTGAGGTTTACTTGTGTTTATATTTGTTGGCACTGTAGCTGAAATCCCTGGTGACTGAAATTGGACAGAAGTCCGAGATTGTCTTTTAGAAAGAGATATAGAACGTGTGGCTCCTGGTACTGTTGCCACTTGTGGAACTGTGTTGATTACTTTAGGGGATATAGTCACAGGTGTAGGCAAAGCAACAGTAACAGGGATTTGCAAAGCTGATGTTAAACATTTAGGAGACACTGTTGGTTGTGTAGTTGAAATCAGAACAGATGATGCAAGATGTCCTGTTTTCACAGTTGATATAGCCACAGTGTTTCCGAGATTTGACGTGCAAAGTCTATTTGACAAAATAGGCATAATTCTTGAAGAGGTATCATTTCCACTGACTAAAACAGGAGGTCGTGTCCCAACTGAAGCAGAGGTTGAGGTCACTGAAAGAGAACCCAAAGATATATTTGCTCCCGTTACTGAAAACATGTTTGCTGCTCTTGTTGCAGAAACCACTGATTCATTAACAGGAGTAATATTTTGACTCACAAAATTTGAGCTTACTGGAATTGAATTACCACTTGTTGACAATGGCAAAACATAGCCCTTGGTACTTTTTTCTTCTCCTTTTGAGGTTACATTTTGCAATATGTTAATTGATGGTATAGCTGGCACACTGCCTGAACTATTTACAATTGCTTGACCTATGTTTAGTCCAATTTTCACATCTTTTATCTGAGACACAGTTGGTGATGAATTTATTTTTATTGGTGCTCCAACTGTAGATGGAATTAGTACTATCTGGGGTTGTTCTGGAGTCTTAACATAGGTTTTATTCAAGGGGGGAGGAAGAGTTTGTTTTAATGGTTCTGCCACAATAGTTGGAGTTGAAGTGCCACTGGGAATTGGAGCATTAATAAAAACTAATTTCTGGGCAGAAACACCTGTAGATGTTGGTGCAGGTGTCACATTAATTGCAGTTCCACTGCCAGAAGGAAGAATAGATGGAGCTGACACCAGCATAAGTTTGTGAACTGCAGTCCCACTGATCACATCTCCACTTATTGCTGCTGTTGCTTCTGATCTTGTAACAGGGAAACTTTTCGTGAAATAATCTACTTGTTGCTGTTTATTTGGAGTATGAATAACATTTGCACTGGTTTGTCCAAAATTTCCTGTTGATAAGCTAATTACACTTACTGAATTATTTGCTGTTGATGGTAGTACAGTGCCAGAAGAAACAGAGGACTTTAAGGGAGAAGGAGGCATGTGTGAAGCTTTATCTATCATGTGGCCCAAATTACCACCGCAGGAAGGTTGGCCTAATGTAAGCTTGAGATTCTTTCCCACTGATGGATTAAAGCCAGATGGAAAGGAAACAGAAGTTGGTGCTTGGCTAAAAGGTGGGAGACTAGATGTAGTGGTCATTCCAACTGCAGGTGAAAAAACAGAGGATGATGCAGTTGTTGATTTGGGCACCAGAAATGCCTGAAGATGAGGAGCAAAAGTGAAAACTGAACTTGCAGATAAGCTATTGGGTGAATTTTGATCTGGACTGGTCTGTACTTTTACAACGCCAGTGTTTCCACCTCGTGTCCTAACAAGAATTGACTGTGAATCTCTTATACACACAGTTTTCAGTTCTTGCTTTGCTTCAGAAGAATCAGCAGTTTGTTGTGCAAAACAGTTGAGGGAACTACCAGGATTTGTAGATCCACTTAGTGTTGCTGCTGATAACAGAGGCCGAACTGTTGAGGAAATGGTGGATGAAGCAATGGGCTGGGAAAATGTAGCTGCTGAAACTGCATTCTTGACTTTTCCTGACTCACGCTGGCTAGTCTTAACTGGAGGTGTTAATAAATTACTTACGGAGGTTACAGGTGACAAAGGCTGTGGCCTACCAGTGCTCACATTTGACAAAGGTGTAATTGTCCTATGGAAAGCTGTATTGGGTGGCTGGTTAGAAACAGTTCCCGCTGAGCTGACAAGAACTGATGCTAAACAAGAGTTTACACTTGCTGTCTGTGGGAGAGATGAGCAGTGCTGTTCTGGACCTTTCTGTTCACGTGGCAGTATTTCTTTTGCAACTGTTTTCCCTTCCTTGTGCTGAATCACAAAACTCTTGGGCAGAATGAGAACCTGCTGCATGATTTTTTCTCCTGTTTTAGGATCGAGCACAGGTTGCATCTGAATCTTCACAGAGCTGTTCTGCAGATCTATGGGCAACCACTGGCCACAGGGCGTTTTGTATACCATTTGTAAAGGACCTTTTGTACTGGTGTGGCAGGTCAATGCTGGCTTTAGGGGGCTTGCTTCTAGAGGAGATATAACTGGTTTATCCACTGCAGGTGCACTTCTACCTGCGGAAGGGGGCAGTTGATTTGTTAAGGTCACTTTGTTCCCAATGTTCTTTGCAAGCAAGGCCTGAATAGGTTTGGTCCCTTTCTGGAGAATAGATACTGGTGTTGAATCCATTGAGGCAAATGACTCTGGAAACAGTGGCTCTGTACGACTTAATTCATTCAAACAGTCAATCTGCATCTCACCTTCTACATGCTCAACTGCTGTCTCATTTGTGCTTAACTTTGCTTTCTTCCTTGGGGAAAGCTCTTTTGTGCTATCGTCCAGATAATTAGTTTGTTTAGACTGTCGTTTAAGTGTTTTAGGCAGTATCTTCAGAACATCTTTAGAAGGTAATTCCTTTTTCAACAACTTGGTTCTGGCCACAGGAAAATCTATTTCTGATAGTTTCATATCATCTGAAAATTATAAAAGCAAGCATTTTGTTTAAATAAAACAGCAACTGAATAGCAATAATAAGACCAATTATAAAGAGTAAGTCAATCTCTGAACTGGCAATTTATTAAGAAATCTACTTTAGGATGATTCAAAATTGGAAATTAAGGTAAGCTGATCTTTGATATTTTGATAGCATAACCATTCCCAAGAACAACTACGTATTAATGAGAGAACTATTTTTGTTCAAACTCTACTAATTCTGCTGCCAATACAAATGAAAAGGAAAATTTACATCTCTTACAGAGATACTCAAACCAGCAATTAGAGCTCAGAATTCTCATCTAGTTTCAGAGACTCTAAAGGATTAAAAATGTTCATCTTTTCCTGGTGTTTAATTATTCATTCCTACAGTAAAAAATTTATGTTCATATCTGGTCAAACTGGGTTGATGAGAAGCTACTCTTTTCAATGCACCAAAGACATGAAAAACAACAGGTTAATACATTGCTAACCACAAATTTTCACACTAACCTCTTATATAATGAAAGGAAGTTACTTAACTAGATTTACAGAAAAAAATAACTAGATTTACAGAATAACATAATCTGATAAATTGAAATGCGTTACAGATAATCTAATCCAGCCTCCTTATTAGAATGATACGTCCACTCTGAGATCTCATTTGGCCATCAACATTGGTCTTCCCTCATAAAAAAATCTTCACAGTATTAGGGACGTGTCAAGTTCCATTTAAATCAAACATCAAAAACAGTGCTTCAAAAATGGTAATAATAAAAAGAGGATGAACCTAATTTAGAGGGATTACAGATCAAAGATGTGTGGTTTATAACGTGCAAAGACATGCCTACAGTTCAGAGGCAGGCACTGGCTCCAGAAACTCCCAGAAATAAAATGGTGTCTCCAAGGACACAAGACACTTCGAAATATACCAGATTTCCCTAATCAATACACATCATTAACCATATTACCTTTTACCTCAAAAAAAGATACTAAAACTTCTGTTTGTGGTTTTAGTGTTGATTTAAAGAAAAGTTTTCATAACTACCTGGGTCAAAGTGATCTTTCTCCAGGATATCTAGAGGTTCTGTGGAGTCTACAGACTTACTAACTTCTACTTTAGGAGACTCTTTTCCAGGATCTCCTTCACCTTCTTCAGCAGTCCACAGTTCTCCAGTAAATTTATCATGATCAGGCTGTCTTCTGAAATCATCATAGTCTTTCTTTAGGCGGCTCCTGAAATAAAAATGCCCGACATAACAAACAATACACACGTATTAAACTCTTGGAAGCTAAACTAACTTTATTATTTTAAACAATATCTTGAAATATTTTTAATTAAGCCACTAAAAGCTACATTATCAACAACAGCCAAACTATGGAAAGAGCCCAAATGTCCACTGACTGATGAATGGATAAAGAAGATATGGTGTGTGTGTGTGTGTGTGTGTATATATATATATATATATATATATAATGGAATATTACTCAGCCATCAAAAAGAATGAACTCTTGCCATTTGCAACAATGTGGATGGAGCTACAGTGTATTATGCTAAGCGAGATAGGTCAGGAAAGTACCGTAAGATATCATTCATTTGTGGAATTTAAGAAATGAAACAGATGAACATATGGGAGGGGAAAAAAAAGAGAGCAAGAGAGGGAAACAAACCATAAGAGACTCTTAATGACAGAGAACAAACTGAGGGTTGATGTCAGGAAGTGGGTGGAGGATGGGTTAGATGGGTGATGGGTGTTAAGGAAGGCACTTGTTATGATGAGCACTGGGTGTTACATTAAGTGATGAACCACTGAGTTCTACTCCTGAAACCAATACTGCAGTATATGTTAATTTACTAGGATTTAAACAAAAATTTCAAAGAAAAAAAGTCACTAAGATCTATGTTTTAATCTCAAATGTGTCTAAGATGCTTAGTTCAGTCTTGCCAACATTTATCTTTAAAGAGAAAACTCAGGGGATGGGTAGGCATAAGAAACTGAAAAAGATTATATATATAATTTCAGAATACAGTTTTTGAACATATCACCAATTTGTCTTTCTAAAGGCAATGAGAGAAGGTTAATGAGAGAAAGGTAATTTTTTTCTAGCGGCACGAACAGAAATAGATTTGAAATAGTTTTATAATTACTGATTACAATATAGTGAAAGGGTTATTTAAAAAAGTTAATCAAATTCTAAACACTCCACCAAAACATACTAGAAGTAATAAATGAATTCAGTAAAGTTGCAGGATACAAAATTACTACCCAGAAATTGGTAGTATTTCTATGCACTAATAACAAAGTAGAGGAAAGAGAAATTAAGAAAACAATTCCATTTACAATTGCACAAAAAGAATAAAATGCCCAGGAATAAACTTAAACAAAGAGGTGAAAGACCTGTATTCTGAAAACTACAGAATACTGATGAAAGAAATTAAAGATGACATAAATGGAAAGATATTCCATGCTCATCAACTGAAGAATTAATATTGTTAAATGTTCATACTGCCCAAAGCAATCTACAGAGTCAATGCAATCACTATCAAAATACCAAAAGCATTTTTAACAAAATTAGAGGAAATAATACTAAAATCTGTAAGGAACTACAAAAGACAATTTTGAGCAACAAAAACAAAGCCATAGGTATCACAATTCCAGATTTCTAGATATACTACAAAGCTGAAGTAATCAAAATAGTATGTTACTTAAACAAAACTAGACACACAGATGAAGGGAACAGAATGAAGACCCCAGAAATATACCCACACTTACATGGTTAATTAATTTATGACAAAAAAGGCAAGGCTATACAATGGGAAAAAGTCTCTTCAAAAAATGGTGCTTGGAAAACTGAACAGCTATATGTAAAAGAATGAAACTGGACTGCTTTATAACACCTTACACCAAAATAAGCACCAAATAGTTAAAGACCTAAATGTGAGACCTGAAACTACAAAAATCTTAGAACAAAGGCAGTAGTTTCTCTAACACTGGCATGGCAACCTTTTTTCTGGATTTGTCTCCTTAAACAAGGGAAACAAAAGCAAAAATAAACTATTGGGAGAATAAAAATATAAAAAGCTTCTGCACAGCGAAGGAGACCATCAACAAAACAAAAAGGCTGAATGGAAAAATGATATATTCAATAAAGGGTTACTAACCAAATATATAAAGAACGTAACAACTCAACAACAAAAAGCAAACAATCTGATTAAAAAATGGGCAGATGACCTGAATAGACATGTTTCCAAAGAAGACATACAGATGGCCAATAGACACACGAAAAGATGCTCAGCATCATCAGAGAAATACAAATCAAAACGAAAATGAGATATCACCTTACACCTATCAGAATGCAAAAATCAAAAAGGAAGTAACATATGTTGGCGAGGATGTGGAGAAAAACAAACCCTCATACACTGCTGGTGGGAATGCAAATTGGTAGAGCCACTGTGGAAAACAGTGTAAAGGTTTCTCAAAAAAGTAGAAAATAGAAATACCATGTGATCTGATAATTCCACTACTGGGTATTTACCCAAAGAAAAGAAAAACACTAATTCTAAAGGATATATGCACCCCTGTGTTCACTGCAGCATTATCTACAATAGCCAAGATTTGGAAGCAACCTAAGTGTCCACAGATAGACAAATGGATAAGGGAGATGTGGTGTATATATGTGTGTACACACACACACACACACACACACACACACACTCCCTCTCTCTCTCTCTCTCACACACACACACTCTCTCTCTCTCTCTCTCTCTCACACACACACACACACACACACACACACACACGAATATTATGTAGCCTTGAGAAAGGATGAGATCATGCCATTTGCAACAGCATGGATAGATCTAGAGGATATCACTAAGTGAAATAAGTCAGTCAGAGACTCATTATGAAATCTAAAAAAAAAAAAAAAAAAAAACCAAATGAATAAACACACAACAACAAAAGAGCAGAGTCTGACCTATAAGTAAAGAGAACAAACTGATGGTTGCCAGAGGGGAACGGGTGTGGGGGATGGACAAAATGCATGAAGGAAGTTGGAGATAAAGGCTTTCAGTTTGGGAATGAATAAGTCACAAGAGTAAAAGGTATACCATAAGGAATACAGTCAACGATATTGTAAAAGTGTTGTATGGTGACAGATGGTAACTACACTTCGGGTGAGCTTTATGCATAAACTTCTCCAATCACTATGTTGTACACCTGAAACTATAACATTATGTGCCACGTATACTCAAAAAAATTGTTCACCAAGAAATTCTAGGGAACAGTACCTACTATTTTTGGTTTATACAGAGGGCAGCAAATTTTAAAAAATATTTTTAAATTAAGCATAGAGAAACAAAGTTGAAAAGTGATCTTTCAAGGACCCTTTTCACATAAAAATGTAATAGCTATGTTTCCATAAAACTATGGAGAGATAGAAACATTTCCAAATGATACAGTATTTTAGAGATTCTTTATTAATCTTTTTGCTCTCAACTGAGTTTCTCTCTTCTACTCCTAACCTTTAGTTTATTTTGTTTAGTACTTACCTCACAGTATGTGTGGCACGTAGGATAACTGTAAAATTAATTTCCTTTTAGAAATATCTACATGGGAGTTGTATGAAGTTCCTTCCTTTTTGGCCCTCTTCTCTGTCTCAGCTATTTTGTTTTCTTTTCAGGGAAAATACAAGCAATCAGACAAGCACGTTCATATGCTCACATCTCATCTGCCACTTACGACCTTCATTTGTACTCATATTCTGCCTATCTAAGCTAATCCCTCGTTTTATGCATCCTTTCTCATCTATCCACGGATATAACTCTACCAAATGTCCCTTCCTTTTCCTGAGGCCATTTTAGCCTATTAGCTCATTCCTACCAGTATACAGAATGCTATTTCTCCACTAATGAAAGCAAACAACAAAGCAAAGCACCCTCTCTTGACTCCAACTTGTCCTTCCAGCTACTGCCCTATTTCTCCGCTCCACTTTATAATAAAACTCCACGTCCTCTCCCCTAATTCTCTTGAATAGACTCTACCTTATTGAACATTCTTTCTCAGTCTCTTCAGCTAAGTCCTACTCCTCTCCACCATCTCTACATGTTGGAATGCCCCAGGGTTCAGTCTCTCTTCTTCTCTATCTATACTCACATTCTAGGTGATTTCTACCAGTCTCATAGTTTAAATATAATCTATAGCCCGACAACTCCTAAATTTATGCCTCCAGTCTGGCTTACTCCCTTGAACTGGGACTCATATACTAAACTGCCTACTCAGTAAGTCCAACTGGATATCTAAAAATCATTATCAAACTTCACATATGTTGAAATCCAAACTCTTGAATCCCTGCCTTGCAAACCTGCTACTCCTTTAGCTCCCCCTTTTTAAACTAATGACGATTCCATAATTCTAGTTGTTTAGACCAAAAATACTGGGCATCATCTTTTTACTCTTCATTTTTTTGGACACTCTACATCCAATGTTTATGAAAATTCTGCCAATCCTTACTTTCAAGTCACATCCAGAATCTAACCATTCCTTGCCATCTGTGTTGCTATTGTTGGGGAACACCATCAAAAAGATGTGACTGCCAACTGACCCATGAGCTGGACCTAGGCACTCAAAGGTTCCTCATTCCCTCCCCTTGGAATGTAGGTTCTGCTTGCCTTTCCAGCTCCCAGAGGCTGCTCCAAGAACACAGCCTTGAGAGAGTGATGTGATGTTGAATACACCTGTATAATATATGTGGCTGCATCCAGTTAAGGCTTCTTATGTAAACTTTTAAGATCCGGCAGGCGGGTGCAGAGATCCATTTGTCTTGCTGCCACCCAAGACAAGCCTCACTGAATTTAAGTTCCATCTACGTATTCAAACTGTCACCTACAAACCTGGAATGGCCTGCTTCTTTCTTAGTCTCTCCCTGTCCTCTGAATACAAACGCATTTCAGATTATACCAGGGAAACTCCTAAGAGGGTTGCAAATCAACAGCTACTACCCTGTTCCAAGCCACCACCATTTTTTTTGCCTGGATTATTGCTTTTTGTAACTGATTTCCCTGTTGTCCCACTACACTAATCTCAACACAACAGGCAGTGTGAGTGCTTTAAAAGATAAGTCAGATATGTCCCTCCTCTGCTTAACCCTTCAATGTTGTCTCATTTTAGAGTAAAAACAGAAGTCCTTAAAGACATACACAACCTGGCTATGGCTACCTATACTTCTCTGATTCTTGACTCTTAGCACTTTCCTCCTCACTCACTTTGCTCTGGCTACACTTGTCTCTTTGCATTTCCTCTAAAGGCCAAAGACGATGCCAACCTTAGGACTTCTGCATCTTCTCTTCTCTCAGATATCCACATGGCTCTCTCCCTTCTTTGTTTCAGGTCTCTGTTTAAATATCAACTTATCAGAGGAGCTTCCCCTGACACCCTAGTAAAAGAGCAATCATCTTCCCATCCAAACCAGGCACTTCCTATTCTCCTTACCCTACCTTATTTTTCTTCATAGCACTTATCACAAAAAAACCTGACATTTTGAGTTCATCTGTTTCTTGCAAGAATGCAAGCCACAGATGAAGTCAGAAATCAGTAACAGAAGGAAAACTGGAAAATTCAGAAATTTGTGGAAATTAAGCAACACACTCTTAAACAACCAATAGATCAAAGAAGAAATTAAAAGAAAAATTAGAAAATACATACAAATGGAAATGAAAACATGACATACCAGAACAATGTGACACAGTGAAAACAGTGCTGACAGAGAAATTTAGAGCTACAAATAAATGCTTACACTACAAAATAAGAAAGACCTCAAAACAACAACCTAACTTTATAACTTCAGTAATAAAGTTTTGCTTCCCTTGCCTCAGGAGCCATATCTAGAAAGAAGTTGCTGTGACCAATGTCAAAGAAGTTACTGCCTGTGTCCTCTTCTAGAATTTTTATGGTTTCAGGTCTCATATTTAGGTCTTTAATCCATTCTGAATTTAGTTTTGTGTATGGTGTGAGAAAGGGGTCCATTTTCTTTCTTTTCCATGTTTCTGTTTAGTCTTCCCAACACCATTTATTGAAGAGAAAGTCCACTTCCCACTGGATATTCTTTCCTGTTTTGTTGAAGATTAACTGACCATATAATTGTGTGTTTATTTCTGGGTTTCCTAATCTGTTCCATTGATCCATGTGTCTATTTTTGTGCCAGTACAATAAATATCATTCTAATTATTATAACTCTGTATTATAACTTGAAGTCTGAAATTGTGATGCCTTCAGCTTTGCTTTCCTTTTTCAAGACTGCTTTGGCTATTCAGGATTTTTTGTGGTTCCATGCAAATTTTAGGATTGTCTGCTCTTGTTCCATAAAAATTGCTGTTGATATTTTGATAGGGATTGCATTAAATGTGTAGATTGTCAGTTTGGGTGGTACAGACATTTTAACAATAGTTGTACTCCCAATTCTTGAGCATGGAATATCTTTCCATTTCTTTGTGTCCTTTTCAATTTCTTTCACCACTGTTTCATAGATTTCAGAGTACAGGTCTTTTATGTTTTTGGTTAGGTTTATTCCTAGGTATCTTATTATTTTGGGTGCAAATATAAATGGGATTGATTCCTTAATTTCTCTTTCTGCTGCTTCATTATTAGTGTATAGAAATGCAACAGATTAAATGCTCCCATAAAACGCCACAGGGTTGCAGACTGGATAAAAAGACACGACCCATCCATTTGCTGACTACAAGAGACTCATTTTGAACATAAAGATATATCCAGACTGAAAGTGAAGGGATGGAAAACCATTTTTCATGCCAATGGGCCTCAAAAGAAAGCTGGAGTAGCAATTCTCATATCAGACAGATTGGATTTTAAACTAAACACTATTGTTAGAGATACAGAAGGACACTATATAATTCTTAAAGGATGTATCCAACAAGTGGATATGACAATTATAAATATCTATGCCCACAACAGGGGAGCAGCTAGATACACAAGCCAACTCTTAACCAGAATAAAGAGACATATAGATAAAAATACGTTAATAAGTAGGGGACCTCAACACTCCACTCTCAGCAATAGACAGATCACCTAAGCAGAAAATCAACAAAGAAACAAGAGCTTTGAATGACATACTGGACCAGATGGACCTCATAGATATATACAGAACACTACACCCAGAACAACAGAACACTCATTCTTTTCGAACACACATGGAACTTTCTCCAGAATAGACCACATACTGGGTCACAAACAGGTCTCAACCGATACCAAAAGACTGAGATTATTCCCTGCATATTCTCAGACCACAATGCTTTGAAATTGGAACTCAATCACAAGGAAAAATTTGGAAGAAACTCAAACACTTGGAGACTAAGAACCATCCTGCTGAAGAATGATTGGGTAAATCAGGAAATTAAAAATCAGTTTAAACAAGTTTTGGAGACCAATGGGAATGAAAACACGTCGGTCCTAAACCTATGGGATACTGCAAAGGCAGTCCTAAGGGGAAAATACATAGCCGTCCAAGCCTCACTGAAAAGAATAGAAAAATCTAAACTGCAGTTTTTATATTCTCACCTCAAGAAGCTGGAGCTGGAACAGAAGAACAGGCCTAACCCAAGCACAAGAAGGCAGGTGATCAAGATTAGAGCAGAGATCAATGAATTAGAAACCAGGAGCACAGTAGAGCAGATCAACAGAACTAGAAGCTGGTTCTTTGAAAGAATAAATAAAATAGATAAGCCACTGGACAGACTTATTCAAAAGAATAGAGAAAGGACCCAAATAAATAAAATTATGAATGAAAGGGGAGAGATCACGACCACCACCAATGAAATAGGAAGGATCATTAGAAACTTTTATCAACAACTTTAAGCCAATAAATTAAACAACCTGTAAGAAATGGATGCCTTCTTGGAAACCTATAAACTACCAAGACTGGAACAGGAAGAAACTGATTATTAAAACAGACTAATTATGAAGAGATTGAAACAATGGTCA
>NW_024424119.1:136217-138334 GCF_017311325.1 Ursus maritimus
CTCTGTATTATAACTTGAAGTCTGAAATTGTGATGCCTTCAGCTTTGCTTTCCTTTTTCAAGACTGCTTTGGCTATTCAGGATTTTTTGTGGTTCCATGCAAATTTTAGGATTGTCTGCTCTTGTTCCATAAAAATTGCTGTTGATATTTTGATAGGGATTGCATTAAATGTGTAGATTGTCAGTTTGGGTGGTACAGACATTTTAACAATAGTTGTACTCCCAATTCTTGAGCATGGAATATCTTTCCATTTCTTTGTGTCCTTTTCAATTTCTTTCACCACTGTTTCATAGATTTCAGAGTACAGGTCTTTTATGTTTTTGGTTAGGTTTATTCCTAGGTATCTTATTATTTTGGGTGCAAATATAAATGGGATTGATTCCTTAATTTCTCTTTCTGCTGCTTCATTATTAGTGTATAGAAATGCAACAGATTAAATGCTCCCATAAAACGCCACAGGGTTGCAGACTGGATAAAAAGACACGACCCATCCATTTGCTGACTACAAGAGACTCATTTTGAACATAAAGATATATCCAGACTGAAAGTGAAGGGATGGAAAACCATTTTTCATGCCAATGGGCCTCAAAAGAAAGCTGGAGTAGCAATTCTCATATCAGACAGATTGGATTTTAAACTAAACACTATTGTTAGAGATACAGAAGGACACTATATAATTCTTAAAGGATGTATCCAACAAGTGGATATGACAATTATAAATATCTATGCCCACAACAGGGGAGCAGCTAGATACACAAGCCAACTCTTAACCAGAATAAAGAGACATATAGATAAAAATACGTTAATAAGTAGGGGACCTCAACACTCCACTCTCAGCAATAGACAGATCACCTAAGCAGAAAATCAACAAAGAAACAAGAGCTTTGAATGACATACTGGACCAGATGGACCTCATAGATATATACAGAACACTACACCCAGAACAACAGAACACTCATTCTTTTCGAACACACATGGAACTTTCTCCAGAATAGACCACATACTGGGTCACAAACAGGTCTCAACCGATACCAAAAGACTGAGATTATTCCCTGCATATTCTCAGACCACAATGCTTTGAAATTGGAACTCAATCACAAGGAAAAATTTGGAAGAAACTCAAACACTTGGAGACTAAGAACCATCCTGCTGAAGAATGATTGGGTAAATCAGGAAATTAAAAATCAGTTTAAACAAGTTTTGGAGACCAATGGGAATGAAAACACGTCGGTCCTAAACCTATGGGATACTGCAAAGGCAGTCCTAAGGGGAAAATACATAGCCGTCCAAGCCTCACTGAAAAGAATAGAAAAATCTAAACTGCAGTTTTTATATTCTCACCTCAAGAAGCTGGAGCTGGAACAGAAGAACAGGCCTAACCCAAGCACAAGAAGGCAGGTGATCAAGATTAGAGCAGAGATCAATGAATTAGAAACCAGGAGCACAGTAGAGCAGATCAACAGAACTAGAAGCTGGTTCTTTGAAAGAATAAATAAAATAGATAAGCCACTGGACAGACTTATTCAAAAGAATAGAGAAAGGACCCAAATAAATAAAATTATGAATGAAAGGGGAGAGATCACGACCACCACCAATGAAATAGGAAGGATCATTAGAAACTTTTATCAACAACTTTAAGCCAATAAATTAAACAACCTGTAAGAAATGGATGCCTTCTTGGAAACCTATAAACTACCAAGACTGGAACAGGAAGAAACTGATTATTAAAACAGACTAATTATGAAGAGATTGAAACAATGGTCAAAAACCTCCCCAAAACAAAAGTCCGGGGCCTGACGGATTCCCCGGGGAATTCTACGAAACATTCAAAGAAGAAATAATACCTATTCCCCTGAAGCTATTTCAAAAAATAGAAACAGAAGGAAAACTACCAAACTCATTCTATGAGGCCAGTATTACTTTGATCCCCAAACCAGACAAAGACCCCATCAAAAAGGAGAATTACAGACCGATATCCCTGATGAATATGGATGCCAAAATTCTCAACAAGATCCTAGCTAATAGGATCCAACAGTACATTAAAAGGATTATCCATCAAGACCAAGTGGGATTCATCCATGGGATGCAAGGGTGGTTTGATATTCGCAATTCAGTGT
>NW_024424119.1:138344-147755 GCF_017311325.1 Ursus maritimus
ATGCAACAGATTAAATGCTCCCATAAAACGCCACAGGGTTGCAGACTGGATAAAAAGACACGACCCATCCATTTGCTGACTACAAGAGACTCATTTTGAACATAAAGATATATCCAGACTGAAAGTGAAGGGATGGAAAACCATTTTTCATGCCAATGGGCCTCAAAAGAAAGCTGGAGTAGCAATTCTCATATCAGACAGATTGGATTTTAAACTAAACACTATTGTTAGAGATACAGAAGGACACTATATAATTCTTAAAGGATGTATCCAACAAGTGGATATGACAATTATAAATATCTATGCCCACAACAGGGGAGCAGCTAGATACACAAGCCAACTCTTAACCAGAATAAAGAGACATATAGATAAAAATACGTTAATAAGTAGGGGACCTCAACACTCCACTCTCAGCAATAGACAGATCACCTAAGCAGAAAATCAACAAAGAAACAAGAGCTTTGAATGACATACTGGACCAGATGGACCTCATAGATATATACAGAACACTACACCCAGAACAACAGAACACTCATTCTTTTCGAACACACATGGAACTTTCTCCAGAATAGACCACATACTGGGTCACAAACAGGTCTCAACCGATACCAAAAGACTGAGATTATTCCCTGCATATTCTCAGACCACAATGCTTTGAAATTGGAACTCAATCACAAGGAAAAATTTGGAAGAAACTCAAACACTTGGAGACTAAGAACCATCCTGCTGAAGAATGATTGGGTAAATCAGGAAATTAAAAATCAGTTTAAACAAGTTTTGGAGACCAATGGGAATGAAAACACGTCGGTCCTAAACCTATGGGATACTGCAAAGGCAGTCCTAAGGGGAAAATACATAGCCGTCCAAGCCTCACTGAAAAGAATAGAAAAATCTAAACTGCAGTTTTTATATTCTCACCTCAAGAAGCTGGAGCTGGAACAGAAGAACAGGCCTAACCCAAGCACAAGAAGGCAGGTGATCAAGATTAGAGCAGAGATCAATGAATTAGAAACCAGGAGCACAGTAGAGCAGATCAACAGAACTAGAAGCTGGTTCTTTGAAAGAATAAATAAAATAGATAAGCCACTGGACAGACTTATTCAAAAGAATAGAGAAAGGACCCAAATAAATAAAATTATGAATGAAAGGGGAGAGATCACGACCACCACCAATGAAATAGGAAGGATCATTAGAAACTTTTATCAACAACTTTAAGCCAATAAATTAAACAACCTGTAAGAAATGGATGCCTTCTTGGAAACCTATAAACTACCAAGACTGGAACAGGAAGAAACTGATTATTAAAACAGACTAATTATGAAGAGATTGAAACAATGGTCAAAAACCTCCCCAAAACAAAAGTCCGGGGCCTGACGGATTCCCCGGGGAATTCTACGAAACATTCAAAGAAGAAATAATACCTATTCCCCTGAAGCTATTTCAAAAAATAGAAACAGAAGGAAAACTACCAAACTCATTCTATGAGGCCAGTATTACTTTGATCCCCAAACCAGACAAAGACCCCATCAAAAAGGAGAATTACAGACCGATATCCCTGATGAATATGGATGCCAAAATTCTCAACAAGATCCTAGCTAATAGGATCCAACAGTACATTAAAAGGATTATCCATCAAGACCAAGTGGGATTCATCCATGGGATGCAAGGGTGGTTTGATATTCGCAATTCAGTGTGAAAAAACACATTAATAAGAGAAGAGACAAGAAGCATATGATCCTCTTGATTGATGCAGAAAAAGCATTTGACAAAATCCAGCATCCTTGCCTGATTAAAACACTTCAGAGTGTAGGGATAGAGGGTACATTCCTCAATTTCATCAAAACCATCTATGAAAAGCCTATAGCAAATATCATTCTCAATGGGGAAAAGCTGAAAGCCTTTCCCTTAAGATCAGAAACACGACAAGGATGCCCGCTCTCACCACTATTATTCAACATAGTACTAGAAGTCCTTGCAACAGCAATCAGACAACAAAAAGGGATAAAAGGTATCCAAATCGGCAAAGAAGAAGTCAAAATGTCTCTCTTCTCAGATGACATGATACTTTATATGGAAAACCCAAAAGAATCCACGCCCAAACTATTAGAAGTTATAGAGCAATTCAGTAATGTGGCGGGATACAAAATCAATGCTCAGAAATCAGTTGCATTTCTATACACGAATAATGAGGCTGAAGAAAGAGAAATTAGGGAATCCATGCCATTTACAATAGCACCAAAAACCATACGTTACCTTGGAATTAACCAGAGACATAAAGGACCTATATTCTAGAAACTATAAATCACTCTTGAAAGACATTGAGGAAGACACAAAAAGATGGAAAAATATTCCATGCTCATGGATCAGAAGAATTAACGTAGTTAAAATGTCCATGCTACCCAGAGTAATCTACACTTTCAATGCTATCCCGATCAAAATACCAAGGACATTTTTCAAAGAACTGGAACAAATAGCCCTTAAATTTGTATGGAACCAGAAAAGGCCCTGAATCTCCAAGGAACTGTTGAAGAGGAAAAACAAAGCTGGGGGCATCACAATGCCGGATTTCGAGCTGTACTACAAAGCTGTGATCACAAAGATGGCATGGTACTGGCACAAAAACAGACACATAGACCAATGGAACAGAACAGAGAACCCAGAAATGGACCCTCGAGTTTATGGTCAACTAATGTTTGACAAAGCAGAAAAAACATCCAGTGGAAAAAAGACAGTCTCTTCAATAAATGGTGCTGGGAAAATTGGACAGCTACATGCAAAAGAATGAAACTTGACCACTCTCTCACACCATACACAAAGATAAACTCCAAATGGATGAAAGACCTCGATGTGAGACAGGAATCCATCAAAATCCCAGAGGAGAACATAGGCTGTAACCTCTTCAACATCAGCCACAGCAACTTCTTTCATGACACATCTCCAAAGGCAAGAGAAACAAAAGATAAAATGAACTTGTGGGACTTCATCAAGATAAAAAGCTTCTGCACAGCCAAGGAAACAGTCAAAAAAACTAAGAGGCAGCCCACGGAATGGGAGAAGATATTTGCAAATGACACTACAGATAAAAGACTATTATCCAAGATCTACAAAGAACTTCTCAAACTCAATACACGGGAATGTACTGAGAAATGACACTTTTCCAACGAAGACATACAAATGGCTAAGAGACACATGAAAAAATGTTCAAAATCATTAGTCATCAGGGAAATAGCAAATCAAAACTACCTTGACATACCCCCTTATGCCAGTTAGAATGGCAAAAACTGACAAGGCAGGAAACAACAAATGTTGGAGAGGATGTGGAGTAAGGGGATCCCTCTTACACTGTTGGTGGGAATGCAAGTTGGTACAGCCCCTTTGGAAAACAGTGTGGAGGTCCCTTAAAAAGTTAAAAACTGAGCTACCCTATGATTGAGCAATTGCATTACTGGGTATTTAGTCCAAAGATACAGACACAGTGAAGAGAAGGGCCATATGCACCCCAATGTTCATAGCAGCATTGTCCACAATAGCTAAAAATCTTGGAAGGAGCCGAGATGCCCTTCAACAGAGGACTAGATTAAGAAGATGTGGTCCATATATACAATGGAATATTACTCAGCCATCAGAAATAACGATTACACAACATTTGCAGCAACATGGACGGGACTGGAGGAGATTATGCTAAGTGAAGTAAGTCAAGCAGAGAAAGACAATTATCATATGGTTTCACTCATTTATGAAACATAAGATCGGTAGGAGAAGGAAGGGAAGAATGAAGGGGGGGTAAACAGAACTGGGAATGAACCATGAGAGACTGTGGACTCCGAGAAACAAACTGAGGGCTTCAGAGGGGAGGGGTGTGGGGGATTGGGATAGGCCGGTGATGGGTATTAAGGAGGGCACATATTGCATGGTGCACTGGGTGTTATATGCAAATAATGAATCATGGAACATTGCATCAAAAACTGGGGGTGACTAATATAACAAAATAAAAATTATTTTAAAAAGTTAAAAAAAAAGAAATTAAAAGGGGTGCCTGGGTGGCACAGCGGTTGGGCGTCTGCCTTCGGCTCAGGGCGTGATCCCGGCGTTCTGGGATCGAGTCCCACATCAGGCTCCTCCGCTGGGAGCCTGCTTCTTCCTCTCCCACTCCCCCTGCTTGTGTTCCCTTTCTTGCTGGCTGTCTCTATCTCTGTCAAATAAATAAATAAAATCTTTAAGAAAAAATTAAAAAATGCAACAGATTTCTGTACACTGATTTCGTATCCTGTGATTTTACTAAGTTTGTGTATCAGTTCTAGCAATCTTTTGGTGGAGTCTTTCTGGCTATCTATATCGAGTATTATGTCATCTGCAAATAGTGAAAGTTTTACTTCTCCCTTGCTCGTTTGGATGCCTTTTATTATTTCTTTTTATTTTCTGACTTTTGTGGCTTGGACTTTCAGTACTATGTTTAATGAAAGTGGTGAGAGGTGACATCCTTCCCTTGTTCCTGACGTTAGGGGAAAAGCTCGCAGTTTTTCCCCATTAAGGATGATGTAATAAAAAAAGAAAAAAAGGATGATGTCAGCTGTGGGTTTTTAATGTATTGCTGTTATCATGTTGAGGTATGTTCCCTCTAGCCCTACTTTGTGGAAGGTTTTTGTCATGAATGGATGTTGTACTTTGTCAAATGCCTTTTTGCATCTATTAAAAAGATCACATGGTTCTTATTCTTTGTCTTACTGATGTGACTGATTGGCAAATATTGAACCACCACTGCAACCAGGAATAAATTCCACTTGATCGTGGTGAATGATTTTTTTAATGTATTGTTGAATTTGGTTTGCTAGTATTTGTTCAGGATTTTTGCATCTAATTTCATCAGGGATATTGGCCTGTAGTTCTCTTTTTTTATTGTTATCCTTATCTGGTTTCAGTATCAGGGTAATGCTGGCCTTGTAGAATGAATTTGGAAGTTTTCCTTCCTTTTCTATGCTTGGAGTACTTTAAGTAGAATAGGTATTAACTCTTTAAATATTTGGTCAAATTTGCCTGTAAAGCCATATGATTCTGGAGTTTTGTTTGTTGGGAATTTTTTGGTTACTCATGCAATTCTTCCTGGTTATCAGCCTATTAAAATTTTCTATTTCCTCCTTTTTCAGTTTTGGTAGTTTATAGGTTTCTAGGTATTTAGCCATTTCTTCTAGGTTGTCCAATTTGTTGGCATAGTTTTTTATAATAGTCTCTTAGTTATAACTGTTTATAGATCTGTGGTATTGGTTGTTATTTCTCCTCTCTCATTTGTGATTTTGAGTTCTTTCTCTTTTTTTCTTGATAGGTCAGCCTAAAGGTTTACCAATTTTACTGACTTGTTCAAAGAACCAGCTCCTGATTTCACTGATCTGTTCTATTGTGTGTTTTTTTTAGGTTCTGTATCATTTATTTCTGTCCTAATCTTTATTTTATCCTTCCTTCTGTTTTAGGTTTTGACTGCTGTTTTTTCTCGCTTTCTTAGATGTAAAGTTAGGTTGTTTGAGATTTTTCTTGCTTCTTGAGGTAGGCCTATATTGCTATCACCTTCCCTCTTACAACTGGTTTTGTTGCATCCCAGAGGTTTTGGACTGCTATGTTTTCATTTTCATTTGTTTCCATGTACTTCTTTATTTCTTCTTTGATTTCCTGGTTGACCCATTCATTGTTTAGTAGTATGTTATTCAACCTCCATGTATTAGTGGTCTTTCAAGAGCACTGTGGTGAGAAAAGACACATGGTAGGACTTTGATCTTCTTGAGTTTGTTCAGGTTTGTTTTGTGGGCTAATATGTGATCTATTCTGGAGTACATTCCGTATGCATTTGAAAACAATGTGTATTCTGCTGTTTTAGGATGGAATGTTCTGAATATATCTGTTAAATACCATCTAGTCCAGTGTGTCCCTCAAAACCATTGTTTCCATGTTGATTTTCTGTTTAGATGATCTGTCTATTGATGTAAGTTGGTTGTTAAAGTCCCCCACTATGATCATATTATCATCAATTAAGCCTTAAAGTTTGTTATTAACTGCTTTATGTATTTGGGTGCTTCATGATGGGTGCCTAAATATTTAGAGTTGTATTTTCTTGTTGGATTGTCCCCTTTATCATCATGTAGTGTCCTCCTTTGTCTCTTGTTACAGTTTTTGTTTTAAAATCTAGCTTGTGCGAAATAAATATTACCACTTCGGCTTTCTTTAGAGATTGATTTGCATGATAGATGTTTCTTCATCTCCCCACTTTCAGTCTGCAGGTGTCTTCTGGTCTGAAATGAGTCTCTTGTAGGCAGCATAAAGATGGAGGTTTTTTTTTTTTATCCATTCTGTCATTCTGTCTTTTGACTGGACATTTAGTCCATTTACTACAAAGTTATTACTGATAGTATGTATTTATTCTTATTTTATTTCTTATTTTGTGGTTGTTTCTGAAGAATTTTTCTGATACTTTTCTTTCTCTCTTTCATGTTTTGCTGATTTTCCTTAGTGATATACTTTATTCTTTTATATATTTATATTTTTATTCTTTTTATATTTTATATTTTTATTCTGTATTGTTCTCTTCATTCTTTGCATGTTTATCAGTAGCTTTTTATATATGATTACCATCAGGGTTGTATATAATTTCTTCTGCATATAGGAAACTATATTAGGTTGATAGTCGTTTTTCTTTTTTTTTTTATTATGTTAGTCACCAACAGTACATCATTAGTTTTTGATGTAGTGTTCCATGATTCATTGGTTGCATATAACACCCACTGCTCCATGCAATATGTACCCTCCTTACCCTCCTTAATACCTTCACGGGGCTAGCCCACCCCCCACCCCCCTCTAAAAACCTTAGTTTGTTTCCGGGGTCCATAGTCTCTCGTGGTTTGTTTCCCTCTCTGTTTACCCGCCCCCCCCCATCGTTTTTCCCTTCCTTCTCCTAACAATCTCCCTGCCTTTCCTTATGTTCCACAAATGGGTGAAATCGTATGACAACTGTCTTTCTCAGCTTGACTTATTTCACTTAGCATAATCTCCTCCAGTCCCGTTCACGTTGCTGCAAATGTTGGGTAATCGTTCTTTCTGATGGCTGAGTAATATTCCATTGTATATATGGACCACATCTTCTTTATCCATTCATCTGTTGAAGGGCATCTCAGCTCCTTCCACAGTTTGGCTATTGTGGACATTGCTGCTATGAACATTGGGGTGCATATGGCCCGTCTTTTCACTCCACCTCTGTCTTTGGGGTAAATACCCAGTAGTGCAATTGCTGGGTCATAGGGTAGTTCTAGTTTTAATTTTTTGAGGAACCTCCACACTGTTTTCCAAAGTGGCTGTACCAACTATCATTTCCACCAACAGTGTAAGAGGTTTCCTCTTTCTCCACATCCTCTCCAACATTTGTTGTTTCTTGCCTTGTCCATTTTTGCCATTCTACTGGTGTAAGGTGGTATCTCAAGATGGTTTTGATTTGCATTTCCCTGATGGCTAATGATTTTGAACATTTTTTCATGTGTCTGTTAGCCATTTGTATGTCTTCATTGGAAAAGTGTCTGTTCATATCTTCTGCCCATTTTTTGATTTGATTATTTGTTTCTTGGGTATTGAGTTTGAGTTCTTTATAGATCTTGGATACCAGCCCTTTATCTGTAGTGCCCTTTGCAAATATCTTTTCCCAGTCCGTGGGCTACCTCTTTGTTTTGTTGACTGTTTCCTTGGCTGTGCAGAAGCTTTTTATCTTCATGAAGTCCCACAAGTTCATTTTTGCTTTTGTTTCCCTTGCCTTTGGAGATGCGTCATGAAAGAAGTTGCTGTGGCTGATGTCGAAGAAGTTACACCCTATGTTCTCCTCTAGGATTTTGATGGATTCCTGTCTCACATCGAGGTCTTTCATCTATCTGGAGTTTATCTTTGTGTATGGTGTGAGAGAGTGGTCAAGTTTCATTCTTTTGCATGTAGCTGTCCAATTTTCCCAGCACCATTTATTGAAGAGACTGTCTTTTTTCCACTGGATGTTTTTCCCTGCTTTGTCAAAGATTAGTTGACCACAGAGTTGAGGGTCCATTTCTGGGTTCTCTCTTCTGTTCCATTGGTCTATGTGTCTGTTTTTGTGCCAGTACCATGCTGTCTTTGTGATCACAGTTTTGTAGTATAGCTTGAAATCAGGCAACGTGATACCCCCAGGTTTTTCTTTTTCAACATTTCCTTAGTGATCCTGAGTCTTCTCTGATTCCACACAAATTTCAGGATTGTTTGTTACAGCACTTTGAAAAATGTCATTGGTATTTTGATCGGGATGGCATTGAAAGTGCAGATTGCTCTGGGTAGCATAGATATTTTAACAATGTTTATTCTTCCGATCCATGAGCAGGGAATGTTCTTCCATCTTTTTGCGTCTTCTTCAATGTCTTTCATCGGTGTTCTGCAGTTTCTAGAGTATAGATCCTTTACTTCTCTGGTTAAGTTTATTCCAAGATATCTTATGGTTTCTGGTGCTACTATAAATGGAATTGATTCCCTAATTTCTCTTTCTTCAGTTTCATTGTTAGTGTATAGAAATGCAATGATTTCTGAGCACTGATTTTGAATCCTGCCACATTACTGAATTGCTGTATGAGTTCTAGTAATTTGAGGGTGAAGTCTTTTGGGTTTCCATATAAAGTATCATGTTATCTGCGAAGAGAGAGACTTTAACTTCTTCTTTGCCAATTTGCATACCTTTTATTCTTTTTTGTTGTATGATCGCTGTTGCTAGGACTTGTAGTACTATGTTGAACAATAATGGCGAGAGGTGGCATCCTTGTCGTGTTCCTGATCTTAAGGGAAAGCCTCTCAGCTTTTCCCCATTGAGAATGATATTCGCTGTAGGCTTTTCATAGATGGTTTTGATGAAATTGAGGAATGTACCCTCTATCCCTACACTCTGAAGTGTTTTAATCAGGCAAGGATGCTGGATTTTGTCAAATGCTTTTTCTGCATCAATTGAGAGGATCATATGCTTCTTGTCTCTTATTAATGTGTTCTATCACACTGATTTGCGAATATTGAACCATCCTTGCATCCCACGGATGAATCCCACTTGGTCGTGATGGATAATTCTTTTAATGTACTGTTGGATCCTATTAGCTAGGATCTTGTTGAGAATTTTGGCATTCATATTCATCAGGGATATCGGTCTGTAATTCTCCTTTTTGATGGGGTCTTTGCCTGGTTTTGGGATCAGGTAATGCTGGCCTCACAGAATGAGTTTGGTAGTTTCCTTCTGTTTCTGTTTTTTGAAACAGCTTCAGGAGAGTAGGTATTATTTCTTCTTTGAATGTTTGGTAGAACTCCCTGGGGAATCCATCAGGTCCTGGACTCTTGTTTTTTGGAAGGTTTTTGATTACTGCTTCAATCTCTTCACTGTTAATC
>NW_024424119.1:147761-271987 GCF_017311325.1 Ursus maritimus
TTTAGATTATCAATTTCTTCCTGTTTCAGTCTTGGTAGTTTATACGTTACCAGAAGGCATCCATTTCTTCCAGGTTGCTTAATTTATTGGCATACAGTTGTTGATAATAGCTTCTAATGATTGTTCCTATTTCCTTGATAGTAGTTGTGATCTCTCCCCTTTCATTCATTATTTTATTAATTTGGGTCCTTTCTCTATTCTTTTGAATAAGTCCAGCCAGTGGCTTATCAATCTTATGAATTCTTTCAACGAACCATCTTCTAGTTTTGTTGATCTGCTCCACTGTATTTCTGGTTTCTAATTCATTGATCTCTGCTCTAATCTGAATCTGCTGTCTTTTTGTGCTTGGCTTAGGCCTGTTCTTTTGTTCTATCTCCAGCTGTTTAAGGTGTGAGTATAAGGACTGCATTTTAGATTGTTCTATTCTTTTGAGTGAGGCTTGGATGGCTATGTATTTTCCCCTTAGGACCACCTTTGCAGTGTCCCATAGGTTTTGGACATTCTCATTGGTTTCCATAAATTGCTTAAGTTCTTTAATTTCCTGGTTTACCCAATCATTCTTAAGCAGGATGTTCCTTAGTTTCCAAGTGTTTGGTTTCTTCCAAATTTTTCCTTGTGATTGAGTTCCAGTTTCAAAGCATTGGGGTATGAGAACATGCAGGGAACAATCTCAGTCTTTTGGTATCAGTTGAGACCTGTTTTGTGACCCAGTATATGGTCTATTCTGGAGAAAGTTCCATACGCATTCAAAAAGAATGAGTTTTCTGTTGCTCTGGGGTGTAGTGTTCTGTATATATCTAATGAGGTCCATCTGGTCCAGTATGTAATGTAAAGCTTTTGTTTTTGTTGATTTTCTGCTTAGATATCTGTCTACTGCTGAGAATGGAGTGCTGAGGTCCCCTACTATTAAAATATTATTATTTATATGTCTCTTTATTTTGGTTAAGAGTTGGCTTGTGTATCTAGCCGCTCCCTTGCTGGGGGCATAGATATTTATAATTGTTAGATCCTTTTGTTGGATATATACACTTTCAGAATAATATAGTGTCCTTCTGTATCTCAAACTACAGTCTTTAGCTTAAAATCTAATCTGTCTGATAGGAGAATTGCTATCCCAGCTTTCTTTTGAGGTCCATTGGCATGAAAAATGGTTTTCCATCCCTTCACTTTCAATCTGGATGTATCTTTAGGTTCAGTGTGAGTCTCTTGTAGACAGCAAATGGATGGGTCATGTCTTTTTATCCAATCTGCAACCTGTGGCATTTATGGGAGCCTTTAGGCCACTCACATTTAGAGTGATTATTGAGAGATATGATTTTAATGTCATCATGTTGCCTATGAAGTCCTTGTTTCTATAGATTGTCTCTGTAAATTTCTGTTCTGTATCACTCTTGGGGTTTTTTACTTTTATGGAACCCCCCCCCCCCATATTTCTTGTAGTGCTGGCTTGGTTGTCACATATTCTTCCAGTTTCTGCTGGTCTTGGAAGCTTCTTGTCTCTCCATCAATTCTGAATGATGGCCTTGCTGGATACAGTATCCTTGGCTGCACGGTCTTCTCACTTAGTGCTCTGAATATGTCTTGCCAGCCCTTTCTGGCTTGCCAGGTGTCTGTAGACAGGTCTGACGTTATTCTGATGTTCCTCTCTCTGTACATAAGGAATCTCTTCCCCCTCTCCGCTTTCATGATTGTTTCCTTGGATCTAAGATTTGCAAATTGTACTATTTTATGTTGTGGTGTTGGTCTGTTCTCATTGATCTTGGGAGGGGTCCTCTCTGCCTCTTGGACACGAATGCTTGTTTCCTTCACCAGATTAGGGAAGTTCTCAGCTACAATTTGTTCAAATATCTCTTCTAGACCTCTGTCTTTCTCCACCCCCTCGGGGATCCTGATGATTCTGACATTGGAATGTTTCATTGAGTCAGTAATCTCCCATAGCTTTTTTTCATGAAAATGGGTTTTTTTCCCCTCATGTTACCTCTCTTTCCTTTTTTTCTATCCTCTCATCCTCTAACTCACTAATTCGTTCTTCTGCCTCGTTTACCCTGGCAGTCAGAGCACCCAGTTTAGACTGCATTTGATTCACAGAATACCTAATTTCTGCCAGATTCGTTCTCATTTCATCCCTTAGAGATTCTATATTTCAGTTAATATTTTTCTCAAGCCTATACATCATCTTGATAATTGTTACTCTGAACTCCATTTCTGACAACTTGTTTATATCCATATCCATATCCATTAGTTCTGTGGCAGAGGCCACAGTCTCTACTTCTTTCCTTTGTTGGGGGTTCCTCTGCCTTGTCATTCTGATGAGGTGTGGTTGCAGGTCTGTACAGAGTTCAAATTATTGACCAGGACCCAAGCAAGATGTACCTGTTTTATAGGGACTTTAGGGATGTGGGTTTCTTGTTCTTCCAGCCTGCTTTCTGGTGGAGGGGCCTGCCGCGCTGATACTCATGGAACCTTGCCCCCTGTTGGGGTGGATGGGCCCAGTGAGAACCGGTTTTTTGGGGCTTTTGTTCTCTGGCAGCTTTCCCTGGCGGCTTTCTGTGTCTTTTCTGAGAGCAGAAGTGACCATATCCAAACCTGTGTCTCAGAACAGAGAGATCGCCATCTGCTCTTCACTGAGCTCTCCAATCCACACCGACTCCATTTCTGTCTGAGCTGCCAGAAACCCAGAGTGTCCTCGTTTGTGGGCCCCACTACTGCTCTCCCAGTCCTCGCTCTCACGGCCAGCTCATCTCTGCCCTTTATGCTTTTAAAACTGCCAGCCGTCCCCAGTTTGCACGCATGCTCCCAAGCTCCAGGTTTCAGTCAGGTTTCCCCACTGCTACCGGTCTGCTAGTCTGGTCCGCTCCCTAGTGCAGGAGGCTTCTGCCTTGCTGGCACACGAGCGAGGCAGCTCCCTCCCCCTTCCATTTATCTTCCGATATCTGTACGCAGACTCTTGGCTCCCCACTTCATGCCTCAAGACCAAGCACTGGAGATACTCTGGTTGTAGAGATCCAGATGTATCTTCTTATGGCTGACAGTCGTTTAAGTTTGAACCCATTTATTTCTCCTCTATTATATTTTATATTCTTTCTTTTGTGAGTTTCTTGATTTTTTTTTTTTTTACAGAAATACTCACTTTTACTGCTTTTGTGTTTTCATTCCTTTATACTGTCACTTTTGGTCTCTCTTTTCCACTCAAAGAGGCCCCTTTAATATTTCTTACAGGGCTGATTTAGTGGTCAAGAATCCATTTAGTTTTTGTTTGTCCGGGGAACTTTTTATCTCTCCTTCTATTCTGAATGATAGCTTTGCTGGATAGAGTATTCTTGGCTGCAGATTTTTCCCAATTATCACTTTGAATATATCATGCCTTGTAGCCTGGAAAGTTTCTGCTGAAAAATCTCCTCCTAGCCTTAGGTTTTAAGATTTTTTCGTTCTTACTGTAGTCTGCCAATTTAATTACAAAATGTCTTGGTGTGGATCTGGTTCTGTTGATTTTGATGGGAGTTCTCTGTGCTTCCTGGATCTGGATATCTGTTTCCTTCCCCAAGTTAGGGAAGCCAACTATTATTTCTTCAAATAAATTTTCTGCCCCCTTTTCTCTCTCTTCTTCTTCTGGGATTCCTATAATACAAATGTTAGTACGTTTGACGGAGTCACTGAGTTCCCTAAGTCTATTCTTATTTTGTGTAATTATTTTTTCTTTCTTTTTGTTCAGGTTGATTGCTTTCCATTACTCTGTCTTCAAGGTCACTAATTTATTCCTCTGCTTCTTTCATCCTGCTACATTCCATCAAGTGTATTTTTCATTTTGTTTATTGAGCTCTTTATCTCTGCTACACTATTCCTTTTCTTTTTAAGATTTTATTTGTAGTTAATCTGTATACCCAATGTGGGGCTCAAACTCAGAAGATCAAAAATCTCATGCTTTACTGACTGAGGCAGGGAGGTGCCCCTCTGTGTTATTCCTTATCTCTGTGTTAAGGATCTCACTCATGTCTTCTACTCTTTTCTCAAGTCCAGTGAGTATCCTTATGATCATTGCTTTAAATTCTCGAGATATCAGGCATGTTCCTTTTATCTGTTTGGCTTAGATCTCTGGCTGTTGCCTTGTCCTGTTCTTTTATCTGGGATAAATTTCTCTGTCTTACTTTGTCTACCTCTCTTTATCTGTTTCTCTCTGTTAAGAAAGTCAGCTATGTCATCTGCTCTTGAAAGAAGTGACTTCATGAAGAGAGGTCCTGGAGTCCTCTGCAGTGCAGTGTCCCCTGTTTACTAGAACCGGGCACTTCAGGAGAGTATCCTATGTGTGTTGCTTACATCCTGCTGTTGTGTCTGAGTCACTTCTCCTTTCAGTGCAGTCATCTGCACTGACCCTCTGCCTGTTGTGGGATGTGCTTACTCTGTGGTGTTCGTGGGACTCAGGTACACCAGTTCTGAGGGGGCATGCCCACCAGGGAACTTGGGAACGGGGTACTGATATTAGCTAAATGGTGTTGGGCTACTAGTCCTATGCCAGATCTCCCAAGTGCTGTGGCTCCTGGGGATGTGAAGCTGGTGAAGAGCGTATGACAGTGGCTGGGCATGGCCCGCAGCAGCAGGTATACGCCCAGAGTCTGGGTGGGGAGCATAGACAGCTTTAACAAAATGCGCCCTGAGCCCTGGGTCCAGGCTACAACTATCTGTGCAGCCTCTTCTCCCACAGGGAGTTTATGGTTATGCTGGGGCCTGGGGGAGGAAAATGGTGCTTGCCAGTTTTCTCATTTTCAAAGAAGTCCACTAACATGCTCTGAAATCAGTATGAACAAATCTGTCTCCTGCTTGCCCACTGCATTGTATAAACTGCCAATTTTATGTTGTCTCTCCACACAGGCTGCTGTCTCTTTAAGGGCAGCGACCCAGCTATCACTTTCCCTCCTGGCTCACCCAGTGCTGAGTCAGCAGCCTTTTAAAGCTACAAGCTCCAATTCCCACTGGTTTTACAAACTCATAGAATTCAGTCCCTCTGGTTTTTAAAGCCAAATGATGAGTTCCATGGTACAAGTGCCTGTTCCTCTGTCCTCTCCACATGCATAACTCCCTCCCTCCTGTGGGCAGCCTCCCTCTGCCTTTCTGACCTTCCTAACCTTTCAGATGCAGCTTCTTCTCTATATTTAGTTGTGGAGTTTGTTCTGCCAGTCTTCAGATTGTTCTCTGGTTTGTTGACTTGGATGTGGATGATATCTAGTTGTGAACATGGGGCAGTATGAGCTTAGGGTCTACCCAATCGGCCGTCTTCCCATGCCCCCCCCAGATAAGAGATACTGATCTGGGGGAGCAAGGGAAGACGGCAGAGTGGGTCAAAAAAATATAAGCAAATCAAATTCTGCAGCATATTGAAAGGATTATACACCATGACCAAATGAGATTTATTCCTGCAATGCAAGGATAGTCCAATATATGAAAATTGATTAATGTCATACACTACATTAACACAATAAAGGGAAGAAACCACATGATTATCTCAACTGCAGAAAAAGCATGACAAAATTCAACATCCTTTCATGATAAAAATACTCAACAAACCAGGAATAGAAGGAAACTCTCTCAATGTAAGAAAAGCCATATAAGAAAAACCCATAGCGATCATACTCAACAGTGAAAGACTAAAACCTTTTTCTTCTCAGTTTGGGAACAAGGCAAGGATGCTCAATTTTGCTACTTCTGTTCAACATTGTACTGAAAGTTCTAGACCAAGCACTAGGCAAGAAAAAGGACATCCAAATTGGAAAGAAAAAAATAATCTCTCTTTACATATGACATGATCTTATGTAGAAAACCTTAAATATTTCACACAAAAAATTGTTAGAATAAATGAGTTCAGTAAGTGGCAGGATACAAAGTCAACACACAAGAATCAGTTGCCATTTCTATACAGTAACAACAATGAATCTGAAAAGCAACTTAAAACAATTCCATTTTTAATAGCTTCAAAAAGAATAAAATACTCTGGAATTAATCAAAGATGTGAAAGACTCGTACAATGAAAACTACAAAACACTGGAGAGTAATTAAAGATGACTAAATAAATGAAAACACATCCCATATTCATGGATTGGAAGACTTAATATTTTGAAGATGTTAATACCTACCCAAAGTGCTTTACAGATTCAATGCAACCCTATCAAAATCCCAATGATATTTGTTATGGAAATAGAAAAACCTATCCTAAAATTCATATGGCATCTCAAGGGACCTCAAATAGTCAAAATGATCTTGAAAAATCAAAACAAAGCTGGAGTGCTCCCACTTCTTGGTTTCAAAACTTACTACTAAACTTACTAATGATTTCTTGAGAACAACACTAAAGGCACAGGCAACAACAAAAAACAAAAAAAGAAACTGGACTTCATGGAAAATTTTAAAAATTGTTCATCAAAGGCACTATCAACAAAACAGAAAGGTAACACACAGAATGAAACAATTTTTTGCAAATCATATATCCAATAAGGGATTAGTAGCCAGAATATACAGAGAACTCCTAAAAATCAACAAAAAAAAATCAACAAGCTGATTCAAAAATGGGCAAAAAGTTTGAATAGTCATTTCTCCACAAAGATATATAAATAACCAATAAGCACATGAAAAGATACACAATATCATTAATGATTAGGCAAATACAAATCAAAAGTACAACAACATACCTCTAGTACTCATTAGGTGGCTACTATAAAAAAAAAAAAAAAAAGAAAACCAGAAAATAACAAATGTTGGTGAAGATGTGGAGAAACTGGGATCCTTGTGCACTGTTGGTAGGAATGGAAAATTGTATAGACACTGTGGAAAAGACTATGGTGGTTCCTTAAAAAATTAAAAATAGTATTACAATATGACCCAGCAATTCCACTTCTAAGTATAAACCAAAAGAACTGAAAACAGTATCTTGAAGAGATATCTGTACATACATGTTCACAGCAACATTATTCGTAATAGCTAAAACATGAAAACCGCCCATGTATCCACTGGCAGATGAATGAATAAGCAAAATGTGGTATATGCATATAATGAAATACCACAGAGCCTTAAAAAGGAAGAAAATTCTGACATATGTTAAAATATGAACCCTGAAAATACGCTAAGTGAAATAAGACAGTCACAAAACCACAAATATTGTATATTACATGAGGTACTTAAGAGTAGTCAAATCATTTAGACAGAAAGTAGACTGGTGATTGCCAGGGGCTGAGGAGGAGGGGAATGGGGAGTTATTTAATAGATACAGAGTTTCAGTTTTACAAGATGAAGAGTTTAGGAGATAGATGGGGTAATAATAACATTCATTATGAAAGTATTTAATAGCAATGAACTATATACTTAAAACTGGTTGAGAGGATAAATTTTGTTTGTGCATTTTACCACAATGGAAAAAAACAGGGAAAAAAAGAAAGGGAATGTAAGCCACAGAGTATGGTATTATTTAATCAACAGAACTTTTTCAGGACTTAGGAAGTGCCTTGCACACAGTAAGCACTCAAAAATATCTCTTGAATGTTAATGGAAAATTGCAAAATGATTCCAGGATATCTTCCCATAATCATAAATTAAGAGCCCTAAAGTAGGTAAAACAGATTATAAAGCTTGAATTACCTGTTTCGTTGAAAAGCTTTCATCAACTTTGGTTCCCATGGCAGCAATTCATTTAAAAGGCGTATCAAGGTACCATGCAATTCTTTTACAGCTTGCCTCCGATGATACCATTTGCCCTAAAAACACAATGTTAAAGTAAATCCTTTAGATTTAATCTAAAAGTGAATGTCAAGCCTTATTTTCTGAGTAAAACACAAAACGAAACACCAATACCCATCAAATAAGAATGTCTTCTTCAGGAAGCTGTAAAGGGAAAAATATTCTGTAATAAATCTTATTTGTAATATTTTAAAGATTCTCAATTCTAAAGGACAAATCTAAAAGCTATTTAAACAAAGAGAAAACTTTTTTAAGTTTTTAACTGTCAATTATAAGTATTTTAATAATCTATTTACTAAATACATGTAAAAATACAAACATACATTCACTGAATATGTAACTGACATGGCTCACTTCTGTAAAGTTTTTGTAATTATCCCAAAGAGTGGGGAAAAAGAGAAAAAAAGGATTGTTATATCCAAAAGCAGTCTTAACAAACTTCGTTAGGAAATTTTACAATTATTGTACTTAAAAAGGTTTCCAGCACAGACAAACAGATAAATGGTCATAATTTTCAATACTATTATGCTATAGCCACAGTAAGAGTTAATAATTACTGACACCCCCTCTCCATTTGTTAAGTATTATCCTAAGTATTTCAATCATATATCTGTATCTATATCTAGAGGGGAGAGGGAGGGAGGGGAGAGGCAGAGGAAAGTGAGGAAGAGGGGAGGAAGAGGGGGGTGTGTGAGCGTGACAGCACACATGTACTTACGCAGTTATGAAAACCCTCTAATGTATGTGCATTTCAGTCTCACTTAACAAATGATGAAACTAAGGCTCAGAGAAATTAAATGACTTAAGGTCCTATGACTTGAACCTAATCTACCTGATGCCGAAGTTCAAGACTTTAGAACTGCATCACCACCTCTTAAAAGCTGTATCACATAATTCAATCTGATACATGTTATAAAAACCTCTAGTAAAAATACACTTCCCCCACAAAATTATTCAAATACCATAGGAAAAATAAGTTTAAAGAAGTTATATCTTTAGGTAGCCAACTCCCCCCTTCCCCACAATGTTAGTGTATACCTATCAACATCACCACCATCTTCATTTACTGTTGTATAACCATGTTATATTTCTTTTTTTTTTTGAGATATAATTCACATACCATTCAGTCCACTCATTTTGTTTTATTAACAAAAAAAATACACAACTATATATATTATGGGTCACATTTAACATGCAAAAATTAGACTTCATCTCAGCAACTGTTCAGTTAATTTGCACATGTGTAGAACATTAAGACACAAAAACAACCACTCCCACCAAAAAAAATAAAAAAATAAAAATAGCCACTCCCTAGAGCAAAATTACTTTAAATCTGTGCATAAATTTCCCAATTTTATATATATCTAAAATCTTCAACATTCCATTCACTGAAATATGAAATTTTATCTATGTATGTGAAGTTTTAGCTATAAACATAAATAATAGTATAGTTCCTACTCCTCCAACATTTTGTGCTTTAAACCAACAAAATGTTTATGCATGTAGAAATAAACAACTACATTTCTACATCGGTGGTTTTTAAACTGCTTATTAGAAGAGCAGGAAGATGTGGAATTATATGCTTATGTGCACATAATGAATATGGAATCTAGGCTCAATGACCAATTCTTGTGTCTTCTTAATGGCACGACAAATGATAGTATTATGAAAAAAAATTCAAGGAAAGTAATTATTTCATATAATAACCTAGACAGACCTTTCCTCTTGTCAAATTGCTTTCTCAAAGGACCCAACTTAACAGTAAGTTATACCTCAAAAGTTTATTCCCCCCCAAAAGAAGCTAGGCAATAGCTAGCTATCAAATAAAGTGCTCATTCTAACCCATGAAAACAAAACTATTAAACAATAAATAATACTTTCCTCTAGGGAGAGCAAAGTGAGGAAGATGAAAAGGCAGATGATAGTCAACCTAAAATCGTTTGCAGAATGAGGTAGTATTCTGTTCCACTAAAAAAAAAAAAAAAAAAAAAAAAAAAGGTTTTTTTTTTCCCAAAAAAAAAAAAAAAAAAAAAAAAAAAAAGTGTAATAAAGATTTTTTTTCTTTTAACAGAGCACATCAACATTATTTCTCTACTTTGCAACTACTACTTGGCTCAAAAATGAAATGGTGAGAATAAACTTTTCCTAAGCTAAAGAAAGCAGAAATAGGAAAGGTATGAGTAATTATACCACCTTTGTGGTATAATTAATTGGAAAATTGTTAAAAGACTAGAGAGCACCAGGCAAGCTGAATTCTTTGTAACTGAGGGTTATATGGGGAAGAATGGCAGATACAGAATTAGCCTGGGCAGTATGGCTGCTATCTGGATTAGTGTAGTGGTGGTATAGGGAATGCAGAAGGACTAGCAGTTATTATCAGATCTTGGGACTAGGAAGACTGAGGCACAGGAAGAGGAGTCTGTGTAGCTGAATGTCATTATTACAAGATATCTGTCAGCTGTGTTTGTGTCTCTACTAAATTACAGCATTAATTTTTCTAGAAAAGAGTTTTAAAGAGATGAGAAGATTTTATCTCTGATTTTATTTTGATTACTAAATTTTAATTAATCCAATGCCCAGAAAATATATTGCTGAACTAGCCAACTATATACAGAGAAGGGGTCATAAATATTAATCAGAGAATAGATTTCTAACTTTCATATAATTCTGTCTTATCCACTGACCTGTTTGAAAATGTCTATGGCCTTCTAACTTCATATGTGTTTTTTGGACTTCTTCCCTTTCTTTATATTGTATATTCTCAATTTGGGGTAGTGACGGCACGGCATTTCATTATTTTAAAATGAATACTTAATCATTTTGTGTTTGGAAAACAATATTCTTACAACAGAAATTACAGAAAGTAAAGACTGATAAAAACTACAAGATACATATAAGGAATACAATGACCTCAAGAAAGGACACCACTATATCCTGCCATGGGGTATGTGTCTCACAGTTTTTATGTTTACCAAAAGGGGCATACATTTTAAAAAGTTCAGAATCACTGCTCTGGGACTGGTATTTTAGGTAAAGTGCTTTATCCACTTGACAGTAAAAAAGAAACTCATACTGCCTGTTTCATTTACCATCTTCTTTGGTCAATACAACCCAAATGGAATTAAAACATGCCCCCTTCTACCTAGTGGTGGTCTTGGAGTGTCACAGTATACAACGAGACTAGTGTAAACAGAAAAAAGGTTATGAATTTTTAAAAGAAGTTACTCAGAGATGGCAATGATCTGCCTTAACTTGGGTCTAATGTAAAAGTCTATGTAAAATCAAGTATTTCCTGAATCTAAATCAGGTCATTGACTAAAAGCGGGCAAGAGCTTTTCTGATTGATCAACTTTATTTACATACACAGAAAGGAAAAACTGAGATCAACTATTGTGTCTCCTCTAGGATGAAATTATTAAAACTAAAGGGAATGAGAAGAACATAATTTTACAGAAGGAAACTGGCTCAGTGAATCACTGGGAAGTACTTGTAGACAGAAGCAGATTTTCAGTTAGAATTATAGGTCTTTTGAATGTTAAAATCTAATTCTCCTTCCACTACATAATGCTGTCCCACTTGGTCTACACAGACAATTCCTAAAGAACAAAAGATTGTATTGCGTAAGTACTTATCTTTACATGTAGGTGTCTCTGTTAGGCAAAAATTAAAATCTATACAACTTATTATCATTTGTTTAATTATAATAGTACTTAAAATTATAGTGTTCTAAAGTTTAAAAGTGAATTAAAGAACAAGGAACACAGCAGATTCCCCATTCTTCAAATACATAGGAAAGAATATGGATGTAATAAAAATCAGAAAGCTCTCATAATCTTTAGATGTAGTGATCAATATAGAATCGAAGATAGCAGGTAGAAGGATTAGTAAAAGGTCATTTATGGAACAGAGTTATAACCATTTCTCTAATAAAAAATATATTTAATAAGCTAAAAGCTAGCAACAGCTTTGTTTCACAAACAGATATGTGAAAGTGGGGATAAATGAACTGTTTTCATTTAATATTACTTTCATTTAATATCTCATTCAATACTAGAATTCTCACTACTTTCACGGATAAAAATTATCTTCTAAGATAATCCCAATGTATTATGTGAACTTAACAATGCAAACATTTACTGAAGGTCACTTTAAAGAAGAGGAGAGTAGTATCGTTCTTTTATGAATTTACTATAAAGTTTAACACAAAGTATGAATTTTAAGCATACACCATGGAACCAAAGGCACACAATATGGTCTAAATCTGAAGCTTACCTTTCAATACTTTCTCATCCAATGTCCACAGCAGCTGCAGATTGCCAGCTCCCTTTCCATGAGATGCCCCAAATGTCAAACAATGGAGGTTTTATAACCTCGTAGGGATTACTACAAAAAGAAGCTGTTCTATGGTCACAAGATAAGTTTTTATTATATTATGCAGTTTTATAAGTTTTTGAATATGATACATTAATAACCTAAGGCACCATACGGGAAAAGAAACTTTAAAAAAACTTACAAAACTACACAATATTGTAAAATGAAAAGCTGAATCTACGCGTGTGAAATGAGTGGGGAGGGAAACTTACCTCACAACTAAAGAACGATTCCATTCTGCTGCAGTAATCGGGGATGGGTATAACAGAACTAGCATAATGCTGGCTGGGGTGTTGCAAGGACAGGGAGTTGGCAATCTACTGATGCTGCAGACATTGGACACCTAAAAGGAAGAAAAAAAGGAAAACAAATAAATTCCAGGTTTCTTACATGTCTTATCACCATGGACATATTTTATACATTTTAATAAATTTAGATGCTTTGAATGTTAAACTTAGGTGAAAGTAACTTATTTACACAAACCATCCTGTTACTCATATAGATTTTCTTGTAACATTAAATGTAAACAAAATAGCTATCAACAGCTCTATGAAGAAAAGTAAAATCATATATAAATATACAAAGAATGCTTTTATAAATTGAAATGGTTAGCACCATTACTGTGGAGATAGTAAAAACATTTTTATTAAGAATAGTACAAAAACAAGATGTGTATAACCAAAGTATCAATGTCATTTTTTTTCTATACAATTTTACTTATAAATGTTAGATCATAGAAACTGGATCATATAACAAAATATTAAACTGGATCATATAACAAAATATTTTTTGTTATAGGTTTGGCGCTTGTCATAAATCCCATTGTGGAAAAGGGATTAAATAACAATATATCTCAGTTTTCAAATAAAATGAAAATAACTTTGAGAAAAGCCACACAGATCGATACACAAAGGTGTCTCATTTAAAATCACTAGCAGAAGGGCCTGGGAAAGTCAGAGGGGGAGACGAACCATGAGAGACTATGGACTCTGGGAAATAATCTGAGGGTTTCAGAGCGGAGGGGGTAGCCTCGTGATGGGTATTAAGGAGGGCAGTGTTGTAATGAGCACTGGGTGTTATATGAAAATAATGAATCATGGAACACTACATAATAAAAAATAAAAAAAAATCACAAGCAGTATCTGAAGGTAGCTTGTAAATAATTTAAATTCACATGTATAAAAACACAGCACAAATCAAATTAACTGTAATTAAGTATATTAGTAAACCAGTTATTTAACACTCTCCTCAGTCTAAATAATATTAAATGAAAAGGTAGTATTCACTTTTTTTTCTTACTGCTTTCCTAAAGAAACCATCACCATACTCATTTATTCCTGGATATTCAGTTTTAGGGGTAAAATATTACATTCACTTTGTTGCATACAGTCCCTTGAAAAAGTGCTAGTTTGACAGTATAGTGAAATGTATACATATTAACATGGGAAAAGTTAAAAGTTACTTTAACACTGCCAGAGGTTCTAATATGAACTATCACATGCTAGTATTTTCTCTCATCCAGTTTCACTTAAGACTAATTTAACAGAAAAGGAAAGCATTTGTACTTTATTTTAAAGGCATCCCACATGGAATGACATTTCCATTATATTTCTAAACTAGCATTTACCTAGAAAGCATAAAAACAAACAACTATATCAATGATTAGAATTTATTGCAAATTTTGATGTTCTTTAGCTCTGTAGAGAGGAAAAAGTGGATGACAGATCATATTCCTAGTAAGGTAGTTACTACTACTGGGGAAGAAAATATATATGTATTAATGATACATAACCACTTTCATTTACAAAGAAGAAAGAATCCTGAACTGGGAATTAACCACTAGCTGGGTATTTGAAGTTGACCCTTTTCAGTAAATTGGTGGTAGCAAATAAGTTAACATTTGATCAAATCTATACCTGACTGATATATCAGAAAGGTGGGTTCTCAAGCAATTCACTGCACAATCTGAATCACTAAGTAATGCTACATTTGGTATCATCGGAGCACAAAAATTCCACGTAAGTGACATGAAGATTGGGAAAATCTTAAGAGCAAGGACAATATCCTACTTATCTTCACTTTCTCAGGCTCTATCACAAAGCCTAGCACAGAGTGGGACCACAGAAAGTATTCAAACTACATAAGTAATTTTCTTAGTTAACTGAGGTTTTCTCCTTAGATGCAATTTTTTTTTAAATTGAGAGAAATATGTCTTGCAGATTTTCTGAACACATGAATATAATTTAACTCTCGATGACTTCATCATTATGAACAAGGTATTGTGTTACATTTTAATACAGTGACTTTCAAGCACTGTTCAAGTTTCTCTATGATCTACATTCCTTTTTTTTAAAAAAAAGTTTTATTTACTTATTTGATAGAAAGAAAGAGCACAAACGGGGAAGGGGGTGGTGGGGAGGAGCAGATGGAGAACCAGAAGCAGACTCCCTGCTGAGCAGGGAGCCAGAGGTGGGGCTCGCAGGGCTCCATCCCAGGACCCTGGGACCATGGTCTGAGGCAAAGGCAGCTGCTAAACTGACTGAGCCACCCAGGCGCCCCGCAAATAATTTTTTTAATGGAAGTTTTCCTAATGGGATTCAAACTATGCCAAATTGTAGTCAGTAGAAACCCTGAGCACTATTAACAGGGTTAAAATCCAGTTCTTAGCTGCGTAGTTATTAAGTGTTAAAAAGTACCCAAGGAACAAGATTCACCATGGATAAATGTGGATAATACATTCTTAGATAATTCAGTGACTGACTGAAGCTTTGTCTTACCAGTCACATATTGCTCTGATTCACATTTCCTGTGAATCTTCCCTCGCTATTATTTTGAGCATGCAGTTACCATTAGATTCTTCATAAAATACAATGTTACCTACCCCTCCACTCTATTCCCAAACATATAAACACGTAATTAAGGGAAGTGAGCAAGTGTCTTGAGTGTTTGGTGACTTCTGAATTAACACTGCTTGAAAAGAAAAGATAAAGCCTTTTATAAAAGGAAAGAAGCTAGCCCAACTCACCTAGATTAAAATTAAAAATTTATCCCCATGGTTGGGATAAAATCTTAAACTCTGAAGTGAATTCTTTGAGGATAAGGACTTTGTTTTAATTTCAGGTCCCTACCAAGTTCCTGGTGCTACATATAAGACACAGAAGACACTGAGGAAATACTCGCCTTATGAATAAGACTTGAATCTGTAACTAAGATAGGTAAAGAAACTTATTTTATCTGTTGTGCAGGCCTTCCAAGAGGGTGTTCTAATTTTTTAAAAGTTTTAAATATGGCTATTTAAAGACAATGTGATTTTCCCCTCACAGTTGAGATTATTTTCAGTTTTGTTAACCAGTAGTTTACCAGAAAATCTAGAATAAGAAATTGATATAGGGGCGCCTGGATGGCTCAGTCAGTTAAGTGTCTGCCTTCGGCTCAGGTGATGATCCCAGGTGTCACCATCTGATACAAGCTTCTGATTTCTCTATGTTTGGTGTTGCTAATGTACAGCCTTTGGTTAGGCAAGAGAAATACTATTATTGTATAATAAAAATTTAAATTATTTTAAGAACATAGTAAAGATTAATTTTATTCATTACTTGACATTCCTTTCCAATTCTTTTTAACAAGTCTTTTCACATATTGTAATCATTAGGCACATCTTATTTTGTGTGTATTTAAAAAATTTAACATTTCACAAATACTTCCATATAGTAACAATGATATACAAATATTTTATTTTACTAGCTATATGACATACCACTGTGTTAATATTGTTTGGTTAGTCATCTCCCCACTGTTGGACATACAGGCTTTTTCCAAATTTCGACTATTAGAGGTAGTCTACTGAACACACCACTGTGTAAACTGCTTTTTTTTTTTGGGGGGGGGGGGAAGGGGATATGATATGGGGAAAATAAAAATTAAATTCCAAACAGGATTACAAGATCAAAAAGCAGGCAGTTTTATAACTTTTCTTACACATTAACTGTGATATTTATCCTAAGTGTTGAGTTATTTAACTGCCAAAAGATGTATCAGAAAAGAAGATAAAAAAAAAGGCCTTGTATTTTAAATTTTAGTTTCTCTATATTGATAGGACTATCATTCATCATTATATAATCCAAAGTTTCTTTTCTCATAAATAACATCTTTTTTTTTTTTTCCAAATTGTTCAGTTTTCCTTATAACTTATTTCTATATGGATCTTTCCTTACTAAAGAAAAATAGGTTGAAACTTCTTTGAAAATCTAAATTATGACATAAAACATAAGGAAATTAGGCAGATATGAGAAAAAAAAAAGGGTTACATGAAAAACTCAGAAATACAACCACTTCTGTTATAAGCCTGGCAAAATTTTCCAATTTTGATTTAGAGAGCAATAATGTCTTATAAATTTCAAATATAATAGCATCAGGCAAATTTATCAGTATCTTAGTTCTACCTTTCTGGAAAACTAATACATTTCCTCAGTTTAAAAAGATATTTTCCAAATAATTAGGCAAAATGCATATTTTATCTCTTGACTAAAGCCACAAAAATAAAAATGTTATGATTTCTCCTTTAGCTTACTAATGAATCCTATGATCTGAATAATGAGAAAGGCAAAACTTAAAAACTGTCAAACTATACACTCTATTTACCTCAAGCAGATGTCTCACTTTAAATAAATCTCAGGTAGATAATTAGGTATAACACTGCGAGATCTAAAGGATGTTGAGCCTTTTTTGAATAAGTCCCTACATGAAGTAATGGTACCAAGTGTGCTAGAACAAACTCAAGAAAACTAAATACTCTCCTTACATTATTAACCATAAATGTAATTAGTTGCCTTGAAAGAATAAGTAAACAATCTAGATTTTGAAAGACTGTACATCTTCCAATACAATGAGTAGCTCAATGGCAAAACCTCTAAGAGGTTAGGAAAGCTTTTATAATGACATTCTGGGGTGGGGTGAAGAAGTGGGATAATTTTTCCTTGTTGCTTTGGTAGGAAAAACTATCTGGAAAGGCCCTGCAGAGAAGAAATCTTCTAAAGAAGTGAGGCGTTTGTACGAATTCATGTTAAATCCTCTATCACATAAATTTTCTATCTTTAGCAATGGCATTCGTGACAACCAAATGTCTATATGGAACACATCCTCTTTGTTACTGGAGCCATTATTTTATATATACATATATATATATGTATATATAAAAGTTGACGATGAGTAACAGAATTGCTTTGACTCTAAATACTATTTTAGTTTTGATAGTGCTATCTTCTTATGAAGATCAAAATTAATACTCTATTTGTCTGGCAATAGTGAAGGAAGCCCAAAGGCAATAAATCAGTCAAAATGGCTCTCACTATCACCAAGTTCATGCATTTAATTATTAAGAAAGTCTCTCAGATCCTTACTATGAGTTCAATTCTTATAAATATTGTTATTTGCTTTGTAATTCACAGTTTATCAGCTAGGGTAAGTACATGGACAAACACAAGAAACAACAGGTTGACACTGAGGAAAGAGAACAAAAGCAAACGTATAAACACACACCTTCAAAATGTATAGCATAAAGGTCTTTTGGTAAATGTTTAATTAGTTACTGCTATCAATACATTTTTAGAGTATCAGTATAATTATGGATATTCATAATGATCCCTGAGTCATCAAAAAAGGGTTAAAATTTTGTTCAATATAGTAAAAGGACACACAGAAGTTTGTCATTAAATGATTAAAATAAGAAATTTAAAAAAAGAAAAGAAATTTAGTCCTAAAGTTCAGGTTTCAGTTATCTAGAAAATTCAGTTAAGTGAAACACCTTATTCCCAAATGATGGCAGACAAATAAACTAGTATTTAATATTACTATAAGCATCCAATAAAGTTAATTTCTGCAACTAACATCTATCATAATCAGTATTAACTTCTACAGAAAAATAAGGAATGATACTAAAACGTAAACATTTACTGTCTATTGTTACCATTATGCTCTGTGGCCATTATAAGCTATTCATGAAAAAAACCTTTTAGGCAGTTTAAAGGAAAATAGCTTGCATGTTAGTAATCTCATTAAGATGATACCTACTAAGTACAGTCCCAAGAATTTGTATTTTTTGAAGAGTAGAAAACATTTTAAAACTAATATGCGGGGCGCCTGGGCGGGTGAGCATCCAACTCTTGGTTTCAGCTCAGGTCATGATCTCAGCATCCTGGAATCCAGCCCCACGTTGGGCTCTGCACTCAGCACAGAGTCTGCTTGTCCCTTTCCCTCTGCTCCTCCCCTCACTTGAGCTCTCTCTCTCAAATAAATAAATAAAATCTTAAAAAGAAAAAATAAGCAAATACTAGGAGTCATGGACAAGTTAAAAATTTAGAGTCACAAAATTTAATCAATTAAACCCTGTATGTAACCTAAAATTTTCTTATAAACATGCCTTCAAAGATTACAGTGTCAAGTATTTGTAATCTATGTTTTCTTTTACCTTTCTGCTCGTTCCTGTAAAGGAAGGCGATATGCATATACCTCATATCATTAACAAAGTGAGGTGGAAGGCTTTACAGAAAAACTCTAGGATCCTTGAAGAAGTCTTTTTCTCTTACAATGCATGCTATAAGTAAGTACATTATGCATAAAACTATTTATTAAAAACAAATAAAACCCTAATTTATAATATGGGAACAAGTTAAGATGCATGTGTTATGTTTACCTGCAGCATAAAAAACAATTAGCAAACTTATTTAACAAAATTCTATTTAAACTCATGAAGAACAGACAACTCACTGAAAATAAAGTTTCTGCAAAAATTATAAGTAACACCCTGATTAAAAGACTATTCTCCCTATTAAAGGACAGAATCAGTCCTGTATGAGTATATAACATCAAATATATTAAAAATTGCTTTGTTGAGGAGAAAATATTCTAATGTAAATGTTGTTTGAGAAATAACATCACAGAGGTAAATTTTAGAACACCGGGTGTTCCACATCAAGCAACTGCCCATATACCAAAGTGCCATGTGTACATACATACACATACACACAACATAAGTGTATACATAAACACACATGTGTACACATGAGCATCTAAGAATCTAGTAAGGGCCTAAAACATTTTTAATGGAAATATTTCTAAAAATATACAGTTTTCTGCATTCTCAGATTGTATATTTCAATATAATGTTTTCTTGTTAATGGTTATCACTAGGAACATTATTCTCTCTCTTAGATTATACCTATATTTTCAAGGATATCATATGAAACTTCTGAAATGCTTAAGGCTGTTTTATGCCTATATTAAATAACCTCAGAAGGTTGTACTTTTATGGCACTTAAGTCTCTTCCCTTCAGAGTGCTACCAATATGTCTTTTCTAGACAGCATATAAAATGACTACTACAAATCTGCTGATATGAAGCTTGCTGTATCACTATCACTTTTTTACACATAATTCTAGATTAATAGGTTCTGAACAAAGACCTAAAATTGAGTGGCTTCATGGCATTCCTAAGGCACAAAATAAAGGGATTTTTAAAATAATGATTTATTTTCTTCAGTGCTTAAAGCCCTCCCCATTTATTTACTGGTGTATAATTGTGTTTTGAATCTGTAATATCACTGAATGTCAGTTAAACAAGTATTACTGATTTAATGAATAACATAATGGAGCGTTTTACCAAGTGCTGAGTGAATAAATATAATGCCTTTATACTCTATCCTCTCAAGAATAAAAAATGAAAGTAAAATTGTGAACTTAGAATATATAGTGAAAGCTTGAAAAAGACCTTCAGCTGATAAAGGTGTTTTAAAAAGACATACTGTTAAGTATGTATCAAAAATATCTGGGGCAGGACCAAATAACTTATACCTGTTATTTATGTCACAGTTAATTAAAATTTTTATTTACTAAGCAATAAACTTCCATTAAAAGCATATAATTATTAATTAAGAATATCTGCAAGGTAAGCATTGCCCAAAAAACTACCAGTCAGAAAACCACCAACCAGTATATTGGGAAATACCTAAAACTATACCTGATATAAACTAGGCAAACAAAATTAATTTACTTGGCTTGGTACCACTTTTGTCTATGAAAAATGAAAACTAGACCACACAGGAGAAATAAAAGGAACAATGTTTCTATTTTTCATTGCAAATTTTTATGTAATCCAGGAGAACAAGATTTAAAAAAAAAGCTTTAGAAAAAAGCAGGAATAAATTTTAATGCTGACAATAATAGATAGAACTTTTGGATCAGCACCTACCGATTTTTTTCTACTGTTTTCCAGATCTTTGAGTTCATTCTCGATTTTTGTGATTAATTCCCTGAGTTCATCAAGATTAGTGCAAATAAGCTAAAATAAAACACAAAAACACAGCTTGATAACACATAATATAAAACACCCAAAATGTGGTAACAGAAGTTTTTTTAACATTACACTAAATTCACAATTATTTGTATTTGTAATAGCAAAAAGCAAAGAAAGCCCCACAAGTTTATATTTTAAAAGATACTACTTTTATAATGTATGAACTTCAGGCTTAGTATAAAAATAGCTGAAATTTCAACACTGGTGGTTTCATACCACACCTCCCTGTTTCTCAGCTTGCTTTATAATCCAGGTACTTTCTTAACATCACTAACTTTCAGCCCAGAATGACAAAGATCTGGAAACTCACCCTAGATTTCACAGGTTACTAAATCACCTTTAAGAAATGCTTCATCAGGCAGTCTCCTAGTTGGTGAATAAATGCGCCCCTGGAGAACTGTCATTAACCCTTTGATCTGGTTTGCTAACCACACGATTAAACTAATTATATTGCTGTTGGCATTGCTAAGAAAGGATTTCCACTGTCTGTAATCTACTCAAAGAAGTAAATGAAATTAAGTACACATTCTTAATATGATCTTAGTAGTCTTTAATAAAACCATCTCCATAGATAGCATCCATTTCCTTTCATAATTATGCAGTTCATTTTACTTCACCTTGGCCATGGCCAAAATAACTGGATTTTAGTTATGAATAATCAAACTAGTTTGGCATAACTACTAAAGCTTTAAACAGTGACGTGTCAGCAACAACAAAAATATTAATAACTACATTTTAGTTCTTATAAAATTATAGTTTTTCCCAACATATTTAACTTTTTTCCTAAAATAATTTAAGCTCATATTTTTAAAAATCTACAATGAAAATGAAATGTTTCTAAAACAAAACTACAAGCCATAAAGAGGAAAAGTTTAAGATTAATGAAACTGTTGGAATGTTTATACTGTGATAATTAAAAAAATACATTTATAAAGCTATTAATTCACCATAAGATTTTATCAGCCCATGTTTGTTACTTTCATTAATCTTTGTGTAAGGGTATTGTTTTTCTAAAAGGCATATTTCTTGTAAAAGACAACAACAACAACAACAACAACAACAACAACAACAACAAAGGGGGTTACAACAAGATCATTCCTAGTGACTACTGTGACAAAATTGGGAAAGTAGGACCCCTTTAAACTTCCTTTAATTAGGTTATACCATATGAAATTACTGATATGCCTTTGATCTACATAAATGGCAATATGGTTCAATCTAATAGGCTAAGAAAAAATTATCACAGATATTACAATTAGTATTAACAATTATTTTTAGAAATGTCTACCTAATTTCAAATGCACAGAACTGACAATGCAGAGAAAATATGCATTTAAGTAACCCAAATTAAATAATCCAGAGTAGAAAACAGCACACAACCATGTAGTAGGACAGTGCTGCTGGTATTTATCATAAACTACACATTCCCATTTGCCAAATCTAGAGTTATGGAAGAAATGCTGATAGGCAGTGGACTGGACAACTATGTGAGTGGTTCTAGAACTTGGTAATGTCTTCAACTTCTATCTTGTTGGCCCTACATCAGGTTTTTAGTAAGTACTCAGCGGGAACTAAACTTCCCATTGTATAATCTGCTATTTTTGACTACCATGTCAAATTTGCCCCAGAACTTGCAGGTGTTTTTTACATGCCTTTTCACTGAACTTGGTACGCTAATTAATATTACAGCACAGACGTCTCATTTGCACATATGGCAAAGCTCAGAGGAATTTCATTTGCGTCTTACATGTTTCATTATACAAGGAATAAGGGTCCATTTTGCATATACAGTTTGTAGAAACTTACAGTAACAATGAAAACATACACCCCTACAACTAGACACACTCTAAGACCCTTAAAATCTTCCAATTCATGGGATCAACAAATATTTATATTCTATTTAAAGGAAGAGGTAACACACTTCTGAAGTCAAACTCTGAAAGATTTCCACAGCTTAAGAGCTACATAAAGCAGTACTTTGAAGTGGCTTACCTAGTTAGTAAATCACTGCTTCTCCAATTTTAATGTGTCTAAGAATCACCTGGGAATCTTGTTAAAATGGAATTTTTGATTTAGTAGGTCTGAGGTGGGACCTGAGATTCTGCATCTCTAACAAGTTCCCAGGTATGGGCTGCAGATCGTACTTTTAAGCAGTAAGGTACTAACTGATTATGAATTCCAAATCTTCATGACTCCTTAAACATTCTGGTACTATATAGCTAAGGAATATGAAGATTCAAAAAGACTAATTTCCAAATAGGAGATAAAATGCTGAATTAAATGCAAAACAATAAGATAAATATTCCTTAAATGACATGACTCTTAAACACAAATTTTGTTGAATTAGAGGGTGAAAATATTTTTGGCAATATTTAGTTTGAATTTCTCTTAAAATCAATTTATAGCTACATAACAATTTACAATCTCTTTCTATACTCTCTACAAATAGACATAATATACAACTAATACAGATACTCAAAATACAGAGCCAAGTTAAGCTCTGAGAAAATTCTTGTATAGAAACATAATTCAAATTGTGTTACTAATATTGAAAGAAAAAATAATCTGATTCATGCCAATATACCCTCTATTCTTTCTCTTTTACATAGTAAGGTATATGTGTGGCCTTTAAACTTGACACAACTTCAAATGGTGCTTTTAAAAACAGAATCAATCCAATAAATAAAGTTCATCTACAGAAGGAGAAGCATTTTTTTTGAATAAAGCAAAACACCTTATTAAAACCAAAAAACATATCTGAGGCTCAGGGCCTCCAGGGGTGAAAAAGGAAAGCTACACAGCAGGTCGGATTACAGCTGGATCACAATGCCAACACTCATGACTGCAGAAATTACAAAAAGAGTTTTATCCCCCAGGAAAACCTCTTGAAAGCTTCACACTCTCCCTCAAGTTAACATGGCACTTGAAACAACCCATGACAGAGCCACAAAATCATAAATCTTAGAGCCAAAAAGGACTAAAAATATGTAATTTTTGGACTAAAAAGGTATCTCTTCAATTCATATACAAACTAATCAAAAAGTAACCTAAGACGACACACTGGTAGAGGAGACCAGAGAACAGAGGACTCATCCACCTCCTGATAGATCATATGCTTTAAGGGGTCTTTCTAAACAAAACAAAAAAATCTAGTAACAATTGAACATGTATTATAGTTTTAGGATTTAATTTATACCCAAGCTTTCATTTCTATTTAATGATAAATATTAAAAGGCCCTCTCTTCAACTCAAAAAGCAGAAATGTGCATATATAAAGCGGGAGGGAAGATCCTGTAGAGATCAAAAGAATTCCATGACCACATCTCAGAAAAATTACAAAATAAATCATTCCCTACTTTATCATTACTTCAAAGTAGAAATTATGCCTTTTGGGTTTATACTCAATAGATCTGAGAGACAATTACTTTATTTATTCCAAAAAGGACATAAGGTAGCATACAAAACTAAACAATATAGTAAATTACACTAAGAAGCAAAGGGAAAACGATGCAGAAGTCAAAATGAATAGGTCCAAACTGGATCTCTCATTTGTTACCATGCTAATACAACAAACCTACAGTTTATTATAAAAATTGTAAGCAAAATACTAAATTCATGGTATAAATTCAAATTTCATATGTATTTAAACTAAAATTATATTAACATCTTAAAACTATGAGGACAGGAAAATTCCTTCTCATTTCTTATGATCACCATACCAAGGAGAATGACTGCTTCAAAACCTGCAAATAAGATATGTGTGATGTGAAAAATAAGTCTGATTAATAAGATATTTATATTTATTAATGAGATATGTTTCTCTCAATGCACAATATTTAAAAATTGAAGGAATTTTAAGAGGGAAGTAAAACCCATACTGTTAGAAATGAAAAAGCTGAAGCCGAAAATATTTAATTAAGAGGTAGCAATTCAAAATAATATAATCAAAAGGTCCTTAGCACAGTGAAGCAGTTGAACTCCAACTTTAATTTTGGACTCAACTGTTACACTGAGGGTCTCTATTTGTTACTTTATTTCATATCCTTTAACTTCTCCACTGGTTACATGGAGAAATATAGTCTTTTCAAAGGTATGTTAAGCATCTGTGAGTTTATGCTTATTTGTGAAAACAATACTACTATGTAAGTCTTAGTCAGCAGCTGGATTCTGGATTTCCTCTTCAAAGCAGCCTTTAGAGTAAGTCACACGCATACAACAGTAGCAAGTATGCATTACCTTCAAAGATTTTGGTTACCAATGAAAGGTGAAGTCAAGGTAACTAAGGCTCTTACGTTATTTTAAAAACTTATCTTAATGGAGACCTGACACACTAAGTTTTAAAAATACTTTTTTTTTTTTTTTAAGATTTTACTTATTTATTTGACAGAATAACAACGAGAGAGGGAGCACAAGCAAGGGGAGTGGGAGAGGGAGAAGTGGGCTTTTCAGGGAGCCCGATGCGGGGCTCGATCCCTGGACCCCGGGATCATGACCTGAGCTGAAGGCAGACGCTTAACGACTGAGCCACCCAGGCACCCCAAAATACTTTTTATGACTTTGTTCCAATTGTGTACAAAACGACAATTCACATAATATTAGATTTCTCTTTCAAATATTAAATTTAAAAAAAAGACGTTTTGGCAAAAATTAACTTTATTAAGAAAAATGATATTTATTTTTCAGTCTAAAAGTCTTTCATTACAAAACTGATAAAATAAAAAATAATTTAGTTTAACAAAGTCGTAATTGTTAAATATGATATAAAAGCTTAAATCACCAAATGCTAAATACTAAAAATATTTCCTAAATTTTTGCGCCTATTGCTAAATAAAATAATCTAGGTTCCCCTATATGCCAACTATATAACCACCATAACACTACAGTAGGGGTAAGCGTAAGTTTTCCCTCTGATTAATATAATGATGTAAATAATATTACTTGATTTTTCACTTTTCAAATTCTTATAGGCTTTATCACGACAGTTCACGATTTATGAAATATGACCAAATTCAAGATTATTTCAAGGTCTTAAAGTAGCTGAAAAAAGTGGTAAAGTTTAGTAATAAATGCTTTTAAGCCAGTTCTTAATTGATTTGCCTACTCATAACACTACTTATGTCTGAAGCATCTGGCATGCTTATTTGAAAAAATAAGTAAGAATAAATAAAACAGTAAGCTCTATCATTTAATCCTCACAACACCCTACGAAGTAGGTACTATTATTACCCGACTATATAGAGGAGGAATTGGAGGCACAAAGGGCTTAAGGATACAGAGTTAGTGGTAAAGCTGGCATTAGAACCTATGTATGTAGCCTTGTCCCAGAATCCATATGCTTAACCACTATGCATATTACTGGTACCCACCCCAGACCCACTGAATCAAGGATGAAATCTTGGAAGATAAAACCTGGGAATTTTCATTTTTAATAAAGGCATCACATTACTTTTATACTATCTAAAGTTTGAGAACTACTGATAAAACTCTTGGAACAAGTGGCACAGATATGGTTAGTCCCTTTACAATACACACAAAAAAATAAATCCAATCCACCATTTGAATATCTATAGTGTACACCTTAAATAAAGGTGGGATAATTATTTTCTTAAACTGAGGTATAGATATTAGGTGTACATGTAAGTAAACATGGGTTCCTCCTAAAGCAAATAGGCAGACAAGGTTAATTTCTAGCTTTAAAAAAGTCAACAAAAACACTGCCAAATTAAAAAGTAGTTGAGGTCAAAATAGGATTCACTTTTTTTATTCATTAGGACTTAACAAAAAATAACTTCACAATTTAAACCCTCAACACATTTCTCCCTTCGCATGTTTAAATCAATTTAAAGATGCACTGGTCCTTTGGCAAATAAGTCAGGTTTTGCAGGATCTAGTATCTATCCACCAACAGCTTCATTATTTTCAGCAATAAGATATTTTAGGATAAATACTATGAAGAAAATCTTCCAGCTAAACTTTTCTATAAAGTATTTTTATGTTTAATACTAGAAATGTGATATTTAAAGAACCTGGATAAAATGAATAACTTGCAGGGGCGCCTGGGTGGCTCAGTGGGTTGTGTCCGACTCTTGGTTCCAGCTCAGGTCACGATCTCAGGGTTGTGAGATCGAGCCCAACATCAGGTTCCAAGCTGGACGTGGAGACTCTCTCTCTCTCCCCCTCTCCCTCTGCCCCTCCCCCCTCCAAAAATAAATAATTTGCAGAATCTGAGGTGCTTAATGACATACTGCTAGAGCTTTTGAGAAGGACATAAATTTGCTTCTGTATTATATAATAATCAGTTTCTTACATGTGGGGAACTTCCAAATAATGAAAGAAGCAAACTACATAGAAAGTTATTTCGAAAGGCAAAACTACAGGTTTTGTCTGTAACAACAAAGTTTACTAGTGACTAATACTGCCTTATCTCCTATTCTTTGCTTATTTGAAGCAAATGACCTATTTCCTTGGAGACAGCTGTCAATTTTCTTTATGAGTAATACCATGGTATTCATGTTATAAATTAGGCATAAGAACCACAGTTCTCATAAGCCTATTCCCCATCCTAGGCATGCACACGTGCGCACGCGCGCGCACACACACACACACACACACACACACACACACATTCTAGGACACCTTAAGAAGTAGGAAGGGGATTTTATTTAAACAGTTCAATTTGATAAAATTCATACTTTCACCTTAAGCTTCTGAGAGTGGTAAGCAAATGGTCAGTAACCGACAAAGCATCACTTAGTACTGTGCCTTTCTAACTTTTTGCTCATGACCCATGGTCAAAAATGTACTTTACACTGCATGCCAGTAAAATAAACACAAGATCAAAAACCAAAGTTTCATAAAATGATATTACTCTTACTATATCTGACACACTCATAATTTCTATTTTAACTGTTAGCTTAAAAAAGGAATGCTGATCATGTAATCCACTAGATTAATTTCATGCCTCACTAATGAATACCAGTTTGACATTTTAAAAACACTGTCTATGCCACTTATTACATATGAAAGTCCATCCACTAAGATAGGAATGGAGACAAATATCAACAGCAGGCCAGATCTGTTCTGAGATTTATATTCCTGGACCAAATATTTTAAGGGATTAAGGGGGAAAGTGAGTGAGGGAAAAAAGCAAAGGCTGTGATGATATCAGTGACAGAATGACAATATACTATTAAAAGTACTGAGTAAGAGGTACAAGCAATGATTAGAAAGGCAGGCCTCCAAGTAAAACAGTAAACATACATTTTCCACTAAATATCCTGTAACCAAGGTTATATTATATAAAATGATTTTGTAGAAATGTTTGTAATTCATTCTAAGAATGTCATTAAAAATATTCTATCCTAAAACACTAAAAGAAAATGTCTATTTTCTTTCACTGCTCATTTAAAAATATTAAATTTTTAACAATTAGTAACTTCCATAAAAGCACTTCCAAAACTAAGATTTTTACTGAAAAACAGATCTGTCTACATTTTTGAATATATGTATTAAACTCGCATTTCATATATCAATATTTTCATAGTTATTACTCCTTTATTTTCTTCTTGACTTGAGACTGACAAAAATTCATTTTAACATCACTTATTTTTTGGTAATTAAGTATTAGGTTATAAAACTTTTGAAACTGTATTGGCCACAGAAATACAAAGAAATTTTTAAAAAAGGGTCATTTGAAGAAAACACATCTTTTATGAAATAGAAAATAAAAGTATTATTTAAAGTGAGATTTTCTGCTTGTTCTAGTACCAGCTACAAATGAAAACTCTTCACATAATATGGCAGTAAGTATACTTTTTCTTTTTGCAGAAATGTTTAAAGACCATTCAAATAAATGTTACTTAATATTCTCTCTGAAGTTTGTATATAGCTAAGAATTAAAAGATTTGTGTTTTAAGTTAATAAGTCTACCATTTCTACAGTGTCCAAATTAATGAAAATAAATTGCTCATTTACAAATTATTTACAAATTATGATTTGTTCTTGGAAGACTTTCATGTAACATTTACTTTCATATATTGTTATATAAATATTTATATTATTATATTTATAATATATAACATATATTCTATTAAACTACTTCTGCAAAGAGATTTTTGGCTATCAAGAGACAAAAACAGAGGTAAAATATTTTGAAACATTAGATTAAATCTTAGCTATGCCCTGCACTTGAAGGGAAAAAAGTCATAGATGGAAACATTTCATCGAAAGTATGTGTGTTACAGTGGGATTTAGCCAATCTTTTGAGGAACAATATAAACACTAAAACAAAAAAATTAAGCTAAAAATATTGAGACAAAATTGAAACATTTACCTGAAATTCTGGTACAGTAGGTGACTTTGTGATAGTTTTCCTCTTCTTTGTGATTGCTTTTTTAGATATGGATTTTTTTCCTTTCAAGATTAAAAGAGAAAAGCTTCATAATACTGTTTATAGCACTTCATTAACAAAAACCAAATTACATAGAACCTTGAAAGTTAAAATATAACTAACAGATGGCTGCTAGTGAGTCAAATGAAAATGATGAATCAAAACAAGCCCCAGTAAAAGCAAACATTAAACTATAACTACCTGTAACAAACATATTAACAAATGCGGTTTCTTTACATATGAACCAAACTATCAAAAGCTGTGATGAGTTGCACGGTATCAGAATTTATTATAATAAGATTTGGCAAAAAAAGTCATATTACTACTGCTCAGTTAAAATCTAATTCACAACTTAAAATGAGATTACATAAGAAAAAAAAAATCTTACCTTTTAACAATATTTCCATAGTCAGGAACTTGTATAAAACTCTACTTTGAAGACTACAGTCTAAAGCCAACCTAATGTGAAAATCCTCTCAGCAGCTTAGGAAACAAGGCTTTCCTATCCCATTAGCTCTGCACTCACCTAATGGGCTGCCTTTAAAGTATTCAATAACCAGTTTTAAAACAAAATAAAAATCTTTCTTTAAAAAGTATGTAGTCATTTGTGCAATCAGAAAACACTGGGGAAAATAAATCCACATTCTTAAATCCAATTCAAACCACATACTGAAGTGTATCTACTCTGTGTATTTAACATGACAAAAGATACAAACATGCACATACTCTCTATTTTTAGAAAGGAACATCTTACAGTATGTTTTGTTTCCACTTGCATTTAGCAAAATCAATTAATGAACTGGTTGTTAATTATTCAACAAACATGAGACACAGGGCACTGTACAATTTATGGGGACAACAAAGAATTATAAAATGGAAATCCTGTCCTCCCGGAGCTGAAAACCTATGTAAGGGAATAAAAAATTAAACAGATACTGTATGGTGACTAACATAATATAATAAAAAAACATTAAAAAAAATTAAACAGAAACACTTAAAAGTTAATTTTAGTTCACAATCATTACTAAGCTAAAATGAGCTTAAAAGTTACTATTTTTTCAGAAGGGAAAATGAGTACTTAAAGCAACTCTGCTCAACATAATCTCTATTGCTTCTTTCTAAATATTTTCCCATATAGAGATTATCTTCCATGCAACCATTTGATTGCAACATTTTATTCAACTTGTAGGCACAATTCCAACTTACAATATAATTGTATTTTCTCCTGTATTCCTTTTTAACCATATCACAGAACTGTAATTTGATTATTTCTAACTTTTAACTCAATAAAAAATGCATGTATACTGTGCCTGAACTACTGCAAATTGTGAGTTGCTGAGGTTCACATGGATTTTATTGTCTTGTTCTAGTAAGTATCAACCTGTTTCATTTGACATTTACTTTTAACTAAAATAACCTAACATATCCATATTCCTCATCATTGTTATTTGTTTCTGTGCTTACAAAGAACCTATACCACAACTAAAGTTCAACAAAAATAGGTAAGTGGGTGGTTTTCTTAACCAATATTCAGGGAGAAATGATTAAATTCTTGGTATCTGTATAATATAGCTAGAGTAACTGATTTCTAAACTGGGTACAATAGGTACCTCCCAAAGGGTCTCATGAATTTGGATAGAAGAAAGCCTTTCCTCAGTAAACTATCTTTACCATTTTTTAAAAGTTCATAAGAAAAGATTTAATGGCCTTACTAAGTCTGGGAAAGCTATAAAAACCATTTGAAGGAGATGAAATCTTTCCTTAACCCCCCCCCCCCACAGCACTGCTCTAATTAGCTTTTTAAAAATTATTTGATTTGGTATTTATCCATAAGCACAATGAGGTCACCCTTGGTATTCCCAAAAAATTTCATACTGTTCCCACATAGGCAGTAAACTCAGGCACTACATTTTCAGTTAACTCTAGAAGTCACTCTTATTTTAATGGATTAAGCAACTGAACTGGTTACTGGGTATTTCCCTTCACCACGTCATTAAGATACTTAAATGTGATTAAGTAAATGGAAGTAGTATTCTGTAGCGGTTTTAAGCTTGGGTTTTGGAACTAAGCTACCTGGGTTTGAATACCAGTTCTAACCACCTACTAGATGCAAACTGCTTTATTTCCTTGCTGCAGTTTCTTTATCTATAAAACAGGGATAATGATATTACCTGCTTTCTTTGTGAAAATAGAAGGAATTAAAACACATAAAGAGCTTACTACTGTTAGGCACATGGTTAAGTGATCAATGTTAACTGCTATTACCTCCCTTAGCTAAGCCATGATGATAAGGGTCTAAACCAAATATTATCTTTTACCTACCATCTGCAAATTCTTTTAACTTACTCCTTTTCTTAGTTGTCTTGCCCATAAGTCCTCTATGATACCACTCTACTTTGTATGTGTATTAGTGTAACACTTACACAGTATTATAATGATCTGTTTGTTTCTCATTCTTACTAGGTTGAAATATTGACAACAGAAATCACATTATTCATTTTGTATTTACAGCATTTTTAAAAAAGATTTTATTTATTAATTTCACAGAGAGAGAAAGAACACGAGCAGGAGGAGCAGCAGAGGGAGAAGCAGGCTCCCCACTGAGCAGGGAGGCTGATGTGGGGCTCGATCCCAGGTCCCTGGGATCATGACCTGAGCGAAGGCAGATACTTCACCGCTGAGCCACCCAGGCGCCCTACAGCATTTTTTATATAGAAATTATGAGCAATGATTCTTAATTAGAAATATCTTACTTTTCAACAGAAATTTCAACAGTCTGGAGATAGGAAAAGGAAAGCAGGTAATTGTTCATAACTCTTAGGGTCCATCTGAGTCCATTTTTTTTTTTTTAACAAAGAAAACACTGACAAAAATTTTTTACACATTTTCCAAAGAGTTTCACAACATGACCTAGGAGCAGTAGTAAGAACACTAACATTTATTGAGACTCTATTATATATCAGACACTTAGCAAGATAATTTATATAAATTATCTCAACTAATCTCAAAACAACCCTCCAAGGTAGGCAATACCTCATTTTAACGTGGAATAACTGAAGATCAAAAAGATTACTTAACTCAAGGAAGCACCATAACCAGGGATTCTAATTCCAAAGTCCAAGTTCCTTCCATTATGTAATTCTACCTCTCGGAAAATCATGGTTACCATTTGACTCCTACCACGTGCCAGTCAACATGTTAAGTACTATGCACTTGGTATTCCTTTCTTTTTTTTTTTAAGATTTTATTTATTTATTTGACAGAGAGAGAGACAGCCAGAGAGAGAGGGAACACAAGCAGGGGGAGTGGGAGAGGAAGAAGCAGGCTCCCAGAGTAGGAGCCTGATGCGGGGCTCGATCCCGGAACACTGGGAACACGCCCTGAGCCGAAGGCAGATGCTTAATGACTGCACCACCCAGGCGCCCCTGCACTTGGTATTCCAATTAATCTTTTAATGATTACAGCAAGGTAGGTATTACCTCATTTTTCACAGATAAAGAAACAGGCTATCAATACGTAAATAAATTGATGGAGGACTTGTAGCTAATATGCACTGGAACAGATATTTGCACTAGATCTGTCTCACTTCAAAGCTGTGCTCTTTTTTATGATAAAATATTGCATTCTTTCAAACCTTCTGCAGGAATGTAATCTGATTCTGATTGATTTCAGAACATCCCTTTTGATTAGGTTTAGAAAATTTGCATGTATTATTAATGTACTTCAGTCTATACCTCATAAGAATTTGAATACAAATTTTCCTATATTCTTCAGTAAAAATTGGCTCTTCCTTTTTATTATACAACTTTTCAAATGGAGCATGGGATGCTACAAAACCACATAGCCTTTATTTGTTAATGTCTTTTGTTCCAGGGCAAGCTATATACAGGGCAAGTTACATACTGCCCCCCAGTGGGCTTCTGTTCCTCTACCAGATGCGTGATCATATTCCAGGTCTTTACCCCCACTGCCCTGAGTCACCTGGTCCCATAAAACAGGATATAATTCTCAGATCTAGGACTGTACTAAAGTCAGAAGTCAGCTTAAAGCATATGCAGAATTTCAACACAATTCTTTGACCTAAAACACAGACGTGGGCAAAAAGTGAGTGTCAACTTGTACCTGGAAAATAGAGAAGGAAAACTTAATATGGCTTGGTAATTAGTGCACCATAAGGAAGCATTTTTAAAACTATGCTGAGAACAGCTTGTAGTAAAGGAAGCCCAACTTGAGAGAAAAACAATATAACTAAAAATGTATTTTACATTATAACTTAGGTACAGAACTCTAGTCTTCCAGAATGTGCAGATATACTTCTTCACTAGAAAAATGAAGATGAGTATCATCCCTAAACCAACACCTCTTTCCTCAGTCTCTTATTCCTCATCTTTACCCTTCTCCTTCACCTGCTTTCCCTGCCTGTCTTCACTCTTTGGCCCCTTGAACTATTCTATTCAGAGACTTCCATTTCAAAGCCCTCCTAGATTTGGCCTTCCCATGATTAAAAATTATCCTAACGGTGCCCGCGTGGCTCAGTCAGTTAAGCAACTAACTCTTGATTTCAGCTCAAGTCATGATTTTGGGGCTGTGAGATCAAACCCCGAGTTGGGCTCCACGCTGCTAAGCACAGAGTCTCCTGGAGATTCTCTCCCTCTCCCTTCCCTCACTTAAAATAAATAAATAAATCTTAAAAATATCCTAACACATTCCCTAATTTCTCTGTGCTTTCATTTTAGGAATCATAGCAAATGAATGGATACTATGAAATTAATCACTGTTAAAAATAAAATGCCAAGGGCATTTGTATTATTAAACAGTGAATCTGGGAAGTACCTGGAATGTGAAATCATAGAAGTGGAGTCTAAATTTGACTTTTTGTTTACTAAGTGTGCATGTCTTGAGCAAATATTTATATTCTATACAAGTTTCTGGAGTGTTGTATCTCTAAGTAAGCAATTTGATCTTAACAAAACAACTGATTTTCCTTCTACTCTTCTTGCCTATAAGCAAATTTCTCATCATACTGGTAATTTTTTAACACTGTCATATAATTTAACAACGGCTGAATAACTATTTCTTTTTTTCTCCTTTAGCTTAAATACTAAATAAGTTGCTAGTTATTGCAATAGCTTTCTTGAAACATTATTTTCTTCTGTCAATGCGACAGAAAAGTCATATAATCATTCCCAACTGGATTTAGAAATTTCCTCTTTCCTAAACTTACCTTCGACCCCTTCATCTAAACCCTGCCTGTTTCTTTTTATAGCTCTTTAATGGTGTAACTACTCTGGAAGATCCTTTCTCCTAATCCTGCCACTTATTAGCTGTGTGACCTTGGACAAGTTAGTAAGCCTCTCTGTGCCTCAGTTTTTTAAATCTATAAAATCCATATATGGGGGAACAATATCATTTAATGGAGTTTTTATGGAAATTAAATGAGAAAATATGTATGAAGGCTTAGAATAGTGCCTGGCATATAGTTAGCATTATGAGTATTAGCTTTTGGAGGGGAGAGTACCAAGCATTAAAATTAAAGGACAAGGTGTTGTTCTATCAATTCTTTTATTCTCTTGTATCTTGGCATCTTGAGTTGTTCCTCTAAAATTTTTCCCCATAAAGATACTCATAGTTAGGTTCTACAGTGTTAGCAACAAAAAATGATAAAATCTTTTATAGTAATGGGCCTGGATGTGATCAAATATTATAGATTACACTGCTGTCTCAGTTATTCTCTATAAAGGAGCTTATTGCTTTTTAATCATTATGGCTTACTTTAAGCTCATTCCTTGCACTGGGCAACTGGTGCAATTATTTAAAATAGCATCAACTGTCCAGAAAGAGATCACCCCAAATTGGCATATTCTTATCATTCAAAGAGCTTTTAAAACCTCAACTTTGCAACTTTTTCCTTAAGTTTTTCTCTATGCCTTTCCTTTTTCAGTGACACTTTTGCTCATATTAGTAACCATTTTTCATCTATTCAATCCCCATTATTCTTCAAAGTCCTTTATCCTCTGTGAAACTTTCTGAGACTACCATAGCATACACTGATTTACCCTCCATTTGACCTTTTATTCTGTTTTTATTACATACTTAACAATTATTAAATTATTTGCCACTTTTGAGCCTCAGTTTATTCACTTATGAAAGAATAACACCACTTGTCTTATTTATTTTAATCAGTCTAAAGGAGCTACCACAAAATGATCTCATTAAAAATAATGACCAAATGAGAAGGGGGGAAAAAACCCTCCAAACCAAATTGGTTAAAATGAATAACTTAAAACACCATAAGCTTTTTTTTTAAAAACAATTTATGTACCTTTAATCATCTTGCCTATTTTTTCAGGTTTTATAAAAGGTCCTTTACCTTTTAAAATCTATTTTATTTCGGCCAACTCTACTTCCTCTACACAACCTATAACAGAATATTATTGAAAACAACCAAAATGTCCAATAAGGTTGGTTAAATAACTACAAAATACACACAACAGAATCCCATGCAGTCATTTAAAATGATACTGCAGAAATCTACTTATCACACAAAGATGTTCATGGTATATTGTTATGTGGAAAAAAAAAGATTGTAAAATGGTATGTACTAGTCCAATCCTACTCAAAAATATAAATGCTTTACAAGGATATAAATGACACATATTAAGGGGTTAATCTTTGTTATTTCTGAGTAAACTATATTATGTGTGTTCATTTATTTATTCAATAGATTCCTAAACAATGTGTTGGTCACTACGCTATAAACAGAGGAGAGACAAGAATGTTATAAAATAGAGGAGAGACAATCATCAAAACAATCTAGAAAGAAATGCAACCATCATAAATTATTTTATTATAGAGAAGTATCTGTGCTATAAGCAGGCATAACAGGGAATATTCTCATGTTTTTCTATTCTATAATGTTTCTAAGAGTAAGAAACAGGCTTAAATAACTAAATAAAAATGAATAAAAAAAATTAAGAACCAGAAAGAAAACTCTAAAAATAGGTAAAAATGCTTAAAAGTTGCAAAACTGCCTCACAGTGCTCTAAAATTATCAAATTACTCTCAATCTGTCTTTGTACCTTCTACTAAAAATTATGTCCCAGCTACTAAATTTAGAGATTCTACCAAAAATTAAAGCCTGTAGTAATCAACATAGGATGGACATTAACCAAAGGTAGAATTTACTTCATCCTAAGTGAAGGTTCATGGATGGCACACCTTATCCCAAAGCATATTCTATTAGAATGCTATTACCTGAAGAAAAGCTGTGTATTCAAATAAACTTGAAGAATACTAGGTTAAACAAAACTAAACAGTTCCTTTTCCTCAAGACTTCCCAAAGTCCTTAAAACACAGACCCAAAATCACCTATCCAAAATCACCTATCCACAATTCTGAAGTCTAAAAGGTTCTCAAAACTAAAGTTTTAAAAATAATTTATATGGTAGCAAAACCTGGTATGAACTGTTCTGAGGTTCTTTATAGTCTTCACCTCATTTAATCTGACCATTCACACATTTTTCTGTAGAAATTATGTGTTTCCTTAGCGGCTACCCCAACTCAACATATACTTACTAAACATATACATCATAATATCCTTCTATAAAGGGATGATTTCTGAATTCCAAAACACATCTGATACAAGAGTGTTTTTTTCTTTAAATGCACTGTGCACCTGTACTAATGCACAACGTGAATCTATCAGAGGAGCATTTCCACATTTTCCAAACTTGTCACCATGGAGCTCACTTTTAAAAAGAGCAGAAGAGATGGGACGCCTGGGTGGCTCAGTTGGTTAAGCATCTGCCTTTGGCCCAGGCCACGATCCCACAGTCCTGGGACTGAGTCCCACATTGGGCTCCCTGCTCACTGGGGAGTCTGCTTCTCCCTCTGCCTGCCGCTCCCCCTGCTTTGTGCTTGCTCACTCTCTCTCTCTGACAAATAAATAAATAAAATCTTTAAAAAAAGAAAAAAAAAATAAGAAAATAAAGAGTAGAGAGGAAACACTGGATTAGGGTTTGCCCAAAACTGACTATAAAAAGCCACAATGTCTCATAACTAATAACAGAGCCCAGGGCAAAGCCTCAGAAAGACAAGTGTACTGGAAATGATATAAAACAAATGTTTTTTGTTGTTGTTATAACATTTTATGTAATGCTGTTATAACATTTTATGTGATGCTGTTCTAACAGTATCTGATAAAGAAAGAGAATGGGCATATGCTTACCCAGTACTAATAAGGGAGAAAGAAACTGTTATTTGCCAGATTCAAGAATTTTTGTTACTAAAGACTAACTTCCTAAAATTTGCTCTGAAGATAAAATTAGAAAGTGTATATGCAAGTGCATTATTTTCTTTTATTTCATCCCTGTAAGCTTTCTGTACCCACCTAAATAAACATGCTTAGGGAGGGTACATAAGTACCTGCTGAATTTGCTACTGAGTTTTTTTCACTCACCTAAAACTGGACATGAAACTCCCAAAAATTTTCTCTCTGATCTACAAATACTCTGAACTTCCATTTAAAAAAATGTAGCAACACTTTAATTGCTTTAATAGAAATTCCCTTTAATCCAGTGCTTAGCAGTTAATATTTTTACTCTGCTATTGGTATAGTCTGTATAGGAGATACATCGATATCTACCCCTGTAAGTCAAAATTACCTTTGAACACATGAATAGTAGGTCATGAATAAACACTTAATAAAAGGTTTCAGGTGCCAATGATATTAATAGAACAGTAGTGTATACTTTAGAACTGGAAAAATAATTCCAATTTAAAACTATTATTTAATATTTTAGAAGCTAACAATTCAAAAAGAACTTGCCAAATCAATCAAACTAAATTTATATAGCCTAAGTCAAAGGCTTATTTCTTAAAGTTACTCTAAAAAACTGCAGTATTTCATCACATGGGTCAATGTAGACCACTTTGCAATTTTCAGTTTAACAATTTATGTCTGTTCTTAATAGTAAATTCTATGCTTCCTTATCAATGATACATTATATACATATTTTAAAATATATTTAATTGCATTTATTTAAATAACTAAGGTATGATAGCAACTATATCAGCTAAACAAAATTCAGTCCCTCACTTGCCAACTCATTATCATATTATTGTTAAATTTTAATTATCCTTTTTACTGAGGGAAGACATAAAAAACTGAAATCCACAAATAATCACAATAAACCACAACTCATTTTAGTAAACAATTCAAGTTTTTCCCAACCAGGCAACTTTTATAACTTTTTAATAAATGGAGTTTATCATCTGCTTTTATCTCACCTATCTTCTTGACAAACAAGACATAAACTAATTAAAAGGCAAACAATAGGAAAAGCAAAAACACCTGACTAATGAAAGATAGAGCAACCAACCATCAAAGACTATTTATAGAATTTTTTTGTTATTGTTTAAAGAGACTTATAACAAAACACAGAGTATTTAAATTTGATGTAAGACAAACATACAAATCCTCTTACAAAAATATGCTTCATGTCCTATTATTTAATTTTTTTCCTTGTATTTCACAACATTTTAACTGGATATGAAAATATATACTGAAAACAGAGTGCTAAAAAATATATGATTGGGAAAAAACTGAAACCCAGAAAGATAATCTGACTTGCCTTGGTTTAAGTTGCTATGCACTTTATATAGTACTGGGAATGATATCTCCTGATATCAGTGCTTTTTCCATTACACTGTACTGCTCTTAGCCTGGGGAAAAAAAACACTTCTCATAAATGATAGGAACCATTACTTATGGAGAAACTGGTCCAGAGAAATGTAAAAACATAATGTCCAAAGATTTTCAACTGAAAATTAAATTAAAATATACTACACCAGTATTTTTTTGTTAGTATACAAAACCTCTTCTGCTCTGGGTTATACTCATGTGGAAGAGTATAAAACTTGACCGCTTACTTACACACACACACACACACACACACACACACACACACACATTTTCATTCTGTCAATCAGAGCCTTCCATGACACCTAACTGGAAGAACAAGAAGCACACTTAAATGTAATCCTCACCCATTTGTGTTAGCTTACCAGATTTGTGCTTCTTGTGTTTTGCTTTCTTTTTGATGATCAACAACTTATTCTGGATCTCAGGTTTGTAAGATTTGAATGCCAGAGAATGAAGACTTTCACGCTTTCTATGTAAGTTTTCATTTAAAACATCTTTCAATTTCTTTTTTTTCTTTTTCTTCTTTTTTGCCCTCATTTTTGTTAGTTTGATTTTCTTGTGACTCTGCTCTAATAGAATGTCCTTTACAACTTTGTGGCAGTTAATTTCTGGATGATCACTGTGACTTCCATTTACATGTATTTGGCAGGATTTTAGAGCATTTTCTTTTAATGGACTGGGTTCAGGCTTTACTCTGGAAGCTTCACCGTATTTTTCTTGATTTTCTATAAACCTTATTTCACCTGGACTAAGAGGCTCTCCAAAGCCAGTAACTTCCCCTGGACTCCCTGGTTCCTCTAAATTTTCTTTATAACAATCATTTTTTTTAATTTCACAGGGCCCGCGAATTCTAATTTCATAGCTGGATTTCACATCCATTTCAACAGAGATGTCATGATTATCCAAGTTCATTTTAGCAGAAACCCAAGTTGCATCAAAATTATGTTCCTGTTCTTTCTTGAAGCCAGAGGAGGGCAGGCCTCTATTACACCTATGTTCTCCATTACTTGTACTAACATAGTCACACTTCAATTTCTCCAGTTTAATCCGAGGTACTCTTTGTATTTTAATGGGTGGAACTGGAAATTCTGGGGCCTGAAAAGGTCTCTGTTTATAAATCCGTACGTCTGCACCACAGAACTGTGGAAAATGCACATAAGCATTCTCTAAATAATCATAACCAAGGATAACTTCCCTGCATTCGTGAATAGGCTGTCCAAGTACAGCATCTTGAACCTCTTTCTGTGTTTCATACACAAAGTCACAGAGACCCTTAAGTAACCACACTTTCTGGTAAAAAGGCAGTTCATGAAAAGGTTTTTCTTCCAATGGATTAACTTCTCCAAGAACTTTAAAAAACTGAGGACATAACCCAAGCTTTTCAGCACAGTTATCAGGATTTTCAGTCTGCCCTACAGCAGTATACCACTGCTGTACTTTCTGTCTCAGTGCTGCTTCCCAGGTCCTATAAGGCAAAGTAGGTCTTCGATGTAAGGTAGGTCTGCGATGAGGAGGACTTAACAGAGAAGTCATTATTTTAGAAAGAAAAGCATTACACTGAGGCATCAGAAGACAACGTTCCAATTCATAAAAGACTATTTCTGGCAAATTGAGAATTTGCTGGGCTAAACAAAGAAAATGCCCAATAGCTGGAATTTCCCACATGGTCTCCATACAAGTTGGAGCTGCTTGAGCTAATAGTTTTCTTTCCCATTCTTCTATTTCCTTTTGACTAGCTTCTTCTGCTTCTTTTCTTTCCTGCTCCCGAAGCCTAAAGAAAATTTAACAAATGTACTATTAGTAAAATAGAAAATACCATAAAATACTACGTTTTTGGTGTCATATTAACCTTTAGTTAACAAGGCAGCTGGCTGTTCCAGTTTTCAGCATCAGTACAAAGAGTCCCATTAGATGTACCATTATTTTTCTTCAGATGACAGAATACACAAATAATTTGACCCTGGGTTTTATCACTGACATTACCAGCATCCAAAGTAAAATTCTTCAACTTACGATGTGTATCAACTTCTATGAAAAAAAAAACACACACACAAAAAACTTGAGCATATTTACTAAACAAAAACACAGTTTACTTTCTAAAAGTAATGTGATGTCGTATAAGAGATATAAAGATATTTACATCCTTTGACTCTGTAATTCCACCCTTAGAAAGTTATACTAAGATTGTGTCTGTCAATGCACCCCAATGTTCATAGCAGCATTGTCCACAATAGCTAAATCATGGAAGGAGCTCTCTCGAGATGCCCTTCAACAGATGACTGGATTAAGAAGATGTGGTCCATACATACAATGGAATATTACTCAGCTATCAGAAAGAACGATTTCTCAACATTTGCTGCAACATGGACGGCACTGGAGGAGATAATGCTAAGTGAAATAAGTCAAGCAGAGAAAGACAATTATCATATGATTTCTCTCATCTATGGAACATAAGAACTAGGAAGATCGGTAGGGGAAGAAAGGGATAAAGAAAGGGGGGGGTAATCAGAAGGGGGAATGAAGCATGAGAGACTATGGACTCTGAGAAATAAACTGAGGGCTTCAGAGGGGAGGGGGTGGGGGAATGGGATAGGCTGGTGATGGCACGTATTGCATGGTGCACTGGGTGTTATACGCAACTAATGAATCATCGAACTTTACATCAAAAACCAGGGATGTACTGTACGGTGACTAACATAATAAAAAAACATTAAAAAAAAAAAGACTGTGTTTGTCAGTGTTAACTGGTCAGTGTTAACTTTTAACCATATAAGAAAAACAAAATTATAAATAAGTTGTATTATTAGAAGTAGAACTACCCTACAACCCAGCAATTGCACTACTAGGTATTTAACCAAAGGATACAAACATAGTGACTCAAAGGGGCACATGCACCCAATGTCCATAATAGCAATGTCCATAATAGCCAAACTATGGAAAGAGCCCAGATGTCCATCAACAGATGAATGGATAAAGAAGATGTGAGATAGATAGACAGATAATGAAATATTACTCAGAAATCAAAGAGAATGAAATCTTGCCATTTGCTATGACGTGGATGGAATTAGAAGGCATTATGCTAAGCGAATAAGTCAGAGAAAGAAAAATACCATATGATTTCACTCGTGTGGAATTTAAGAAACAAAACAGATGAACATAGGGGAAGGGAAGGAAAAACAAAATAAGATAAAAACAGAGAGGGAGGCAAACCATAAGAGACTCTGGGATGGGATAATTGGGTGATGGGCATTAAGGAGGGCACTTGAAGTAATCAATACTGGGTGTTATATGCAACTGATGAATCACTGAACTTTACTTCTGAAACTAATAATACAATATATGTTAGGTAAATTGAATTTAAATAAAAATTTTAAAAAATTATAATAAAAACAAAAATGCATAAAGGATCTGAACTGACATTTCTCCAAAGAAGATATACAAATGAACAGTAAGCACATGAAGAGATGTTCAACATTATTATCCATTAGAGCAATGTAAATCAAAGCCACTATAAGATTTATACCCACTAAGATGACTATAGTAAGAGAGATAACAAGTATTGGTAAAAAGGTAGAGAAATTGGAAATGTCTAGCAGTTCCTCAGAAGGTTAAACATAGTTATCACATGATCCAGCAATTCTACTTCTAGGTACATACCCAACAGAAATGAAAAGATATATCCCCACAAAAACCTGTACAAGAATGTTCATAGCAGCATTACTCACAATAGCCTATAACAGAAACACCCCAAATGTCCATCAATTGTTCAATGAATAAATAAAATGTGGCATATCTGTACAACAAAATATTCTTTGGCAATTAAAAAAAACCCCAAGTGCTGATATATGTTACAACATAGATAAACCTTGATACTATGACACTAAGTAAAAGAAGCCATCCAGAAAAGACTACATTTGTATAATCCAATTTATACAAAATGTCCAGAAATTTATAGAAATAGAAAGTAGGTTCATCGTTCCTTAGGACTGGAGAGCTTGGGGAAAATGGAGAGTGACTGTTTTTTTTTTTTTGGTTTGTTTTGTTTTGTTTTGAGAATGACTCTTAATAGTCTTTCCAGTGATAAATGTTCTAACACTGACAGTGGTCATGGCTGAACAAGTCTGTGAATACACAAAAAGCAACTGAATTTTACACTTTAAATAGGTGACTTCTATGGTGTATCAATTAAATATCAATAAAGCTGCCAAAAAAACCATATAAGGTTTGGGAAAGAGAAATAAGAACAACAACAACAAAGGAAGGAAAATATAATAATTATTTTACTCGTGATTTTTTGAGAGAACTATTCTGAGATATGACTAATTCTTGGGCTCTAAATGAAAACTGAGGCATGATGTCTGACACTGGCTATTTGTCTGTACTATCACACTGTAATCTGCAAAACAAATTTACAGTAAGAACACCACTTTGGCAATATCAGAACTTTCTCTTTTATGGAACAAGCTTACTTCTATATTTTTGGCTGAGGGATCACACTATAATTACCTTGATATCACAGATACAACAAATTATCTGATCAAGTAGTCCTGGTTCATTTTAAACAATTAAAAAAAACTTTCATTTGTGATTTGACATTTATGCGTATTGATTATATTTGAAAAACTATTACTTATTCTTCATAAAATTCCAATTTTTTTTCAAATGTGCTTATAGTTTTGAAGGCTAAATCTTTTACTAAATGGAGGTACTGGTGGGCTGGTACAATCTGGCTTCCTAAATACAAAGCTGGGACTCTGAAAGCCCACACAATCAGTAGAAGGGTATACCAGAAACAACAGTCCCTTCCCCTGTCTCCAACTGGGGGGCTGTAAGAAAAATTATCTTCACAAAAGAAGTGGCAGATGGAAAATAAAATAAAATTTCTCCTAAGACTTTGTAACTACAAGCTGACTCTCACTTGGATTTATTGCCCACATTCACATTTCTGGGTGCTTGGAAAAACATCACACTAAGAAACAAGTTTAATGTGGTCTCATGCCAAATTTGTTGTCTGGTACTTGAACAGAAAAAAAAAATCCAATCTCTAAGGAAATGTAACTTACACCTAGATCTTAAAAAATCCCCACCGATACAGTGACAAAAATTTAGTTCACAAAGATAAACAAAATATAAAGAGAAATAAGGTACTATGAGGGACAGGGGGAAAAAAATCTGGTCCCTCAAAACTATAGATACAGGAATTACAAAAACATACAAAACACAATGCTTAATAAAAAGAAACTGAAAACATGGGTTAAAAAAAAAGGCTAAGGGTGCCTGAGTGGCTCAGTCATTAAGCATCTGCCTTTGGCTCAGGGCGTGATCCCAGGGTCCTGGGATTGAGCCCCGCATCGGGCTCCTCGCTGGGAGCCTGCTTCTTCCTCTCCCACTCCCCCTGCTTGTGTTCCCTCTCTCTCTGGCTGTCTCTCTCTCTCTAATAAATAAATAAAATCATTAAAAAAAAGGCTATAGAAAACAACAAAGCAGTTGTGAAAAGAAACTAAAGAGAACTTCTAGATACGAAAAACACAAAAATTAAAAGAAAAAAGATTTACAGCTAACTCCTCAACAGCAGCAATTCAGGCCAATGGACAATGGAATATAGTTAACATACTTAAAAAATAACGATCAATGTAAATTTCCATTCAGAGCAAAAATACCTTTCAAAAATGAAGAGAAAAATAAAAATATCTCAGACAAAAACTCAATATTTGTGATGAACAGAACCTCACATAAAGGAAATTTTAAAGGATGTAAATCAGATGGAGGGGTAGTCATCTTTGCCTGAAGATCAGAGAAAGGAAAGAGTAAAAAAGTGGTGATATATAATCTATACAGTCATGGTATAAAATAATGATAAAAATGTTTTGTGGACTTTATTTTTTTTTAAAGATTTTATTTATTTATTTGAGAGTGAGAGAGAGCACAAGCAGAGGGAGAGGCAGAAGGACAGGGAGAGGAAGAAGCAGACTTCCCATTAAGCAAGGGAGACTGATGTGGGGTTCAGTCCCTGGACCCTGGGATCACGACATGAGCCAAAGGCACTTAACTGACTGTTTTGTGGACTTTAAAAAGAAGACAAAATTAAAATACATTACAATAATGTGAAATAAACTGGGCAAAAAACAATTAAAGTTCAAAGTATTCCAAGGTCTTTGCATTAATCAGGAAGAGGGTAAAATACTGATTGATTTTAGGCTTTGATAAGTAAACAAATAAACGTGAACATTTCTAGAGTAACTACTAAAATAATGGACTTTATAACACTCAGATTAGCAGAAATGGAAACATGGAAGAAAAAATAATACGATAATCAAAAATGGTGGGGTGCAACCAAAGCAGTATTTTGAGGGAAATTTACAGATGAAAAATGTATATTTAAGATGGTGGAGCAGGAGGATCCTGAGCTCACCTTGTCCCGTGGACACCAAGGCAAAAACTACATCTAACTAATCATGCAACTAACTGAAAATGACAATGAAGACTGGCCAAACAGATCTTCTATAGATAGAGAGAGAAAAGGCCACCTGTTGAAAAGGGTAGGAGGGCCAGACACGATCAGGAACCAAAGCCCTGGCAAAACTAACCACAAATGGGAGGGACATCACAAGCACAGAAGAGTGAGGGGAACAGTCACTACATCCTGGTCCTGGGGACCCACATGGCGAAGACAAGTCTCCATAATATCTGGCTTTGAAAATCAGTGGGGCTTAACTCCAGGAGCTTTAAAAATCAACAGGGCTTATAATTCCAGGAGAGCAAGAAGGTGATACGAAACCATGTCCCTGCCCCTAAAGAGCCAGCACGCTGAATAGCTTGCCCCAAGACAACACAGAAGTAGCATTTTGAAAAGTGCCTGGGAAGATTTATTTACTCATCTTAGGACCTTTGCCAGAATGGCAATGATACGCAGATTTCTCCAGGGATAAAAGTGCTAGCAAGCACCATTTTTCTTACCCTCTTCCAGATAAGAAAAGAGGTCCTGAGGTGCCCTGTAACACAGGGATGTCCCTTGTGTGGGGTGCACGCACCCTCCAGTTGTGGCTGAGCCATGATTGCTGTGAGCACAGTGCAGACAGTCAGATGCAGTTAGAGAGGCAGTGCTATTACTCTTCATTAATCCTGCTAGCACCACAGGCCTTGCCCTGGAATTACCCTATAGACCCACCCTACCCATTCTGCGTACATGGGAAGGCAAACCTCCAAAACAGTCCCTGCCCTGCCATACCATCAGGCAGTCCCAGCTGGAACTGACAATACACCAAACTGACTCCCTGGATGGGGGTGAGGGATGTGTGGAAGAGAGATAACCATACATGCCAGTGTGTCCATAGTTTCTGCAGCCAGGTCTCTTAGCGGGCTGTACAGTGAGCAAGCCCTGACCTTTAATATGCCTGTAGCTGAGCAGACAGCTAGGTTGTAACTGCAGCAAGCTAGGCTGAGGTCCCGTGCACCGGCACAGCAATCATGGCTCAGCCACAATTGGAGGGTACATGCACCCCACACAGAGGACACCCCCGGAGTGCCTAGTTTTGGTAACTAGGGGGGATTGTGTTACAGGGGACCTGAGGACCTCCACAGGAGACCACTTCTTTTTAAATTTTTTTGTTTGTTTATTTATTTAAGTAATCTCTACACCAAACATGGGGCTTAAACTCACAAACCCCAGATCAAAAGTTGCACACTCTTCTGACTAAGCCAGTCAGGCGCCACTACAGGAGGCTACTTCTTACAAGACCATGAAGTGCAGCTGACTTCTCAGTACACAGACACAAATGCAGAGAGTGAGACAAAATGAGGACAGAGTAATATGTCCCAAATGAAAGAACAAGACAAAAATCACAAAGACAGCTAAAGAGAACGGATATAAGCAAAATGCCTAATAAAGTTCAAAGCAATAATCATAAAGATACTCATTAGACTTGAGAAAAAAGTGGATGAACTCAATGAGAACTTCAACGAGACAGAAAATACAAAGAACCAGTCAGAGATGAACACTACAATAAGCGAAATGAAAAATACACCAGAAGGAATCAACAGCACGTTAGAGGATGCAGAACAGATCAGTAACCTGGAAGACAGAGTAATAGAATACAATCAAACTAAACAGAAAAATAAAAAACAAAATAAACAACCAACCAAAAAAAAAAATGAGAGCACGTTAAAGGGCTTCTCTGACATCATCAAATGCAGTAACATTCACATTACAGGAATCCTAGAAGGAGAGGAGAGAATAAAGGGCGCAGAAAACTTACTGAAGAAATAATAGTTGAAAACTTCCCTAATCTGGGAAAGAGAACAGACACGCAGGTCCAGGAATCAAAAAGTCTAAACAGGTCCACACCAAAACACACAATAATTAAAACGGCAAAAATTAATGATAAAGAGAGACTCTTAGAAGCAGCGGAAGAAAAACGATTACATACAAGGGAAACCTCATAAGGCTATTTCAGCAGAAACTTTGCAGGTCAGAAGAAAGTAGCATGATATATTCAAAGTGCTGAAGGGAAAAAACCTACAACCAAGAAAAACTATCCAACAAGGTTATCATTCAGAACAGAAAGATAAAGGAGTTTCCTAGACAAACAAAAGTTAAAGGAATTCATCACTACTAAACCAGTGTTATTCTTTAAGTGGAAAGAAAAGGCCATAACTAGAAGAAAGAAAATTATGAAAGGAAAACATTTCAATGGTTAAAGCAAACATATAGTAAAGGTAGTAGATTAATCACTTATAAAGCCAGTATGGAGGTTAAAATACAAAAGAAAAATCAATTATACCTAGAAATTAGTCAAGGGATACACAAAATAAAAAGATATAATATATGACATCGTATACATGAAACACGGAGAGAGGAATAAACATTTAGTGCTTTTAGAATGTGCTTGAACTTGAATGACCATCAACTTTTAATACAGATTGCTATATATACAGGATGTTATATATGAACCCAATGGCAACCACAAAACGAAAACCTGTAACAGACATACAAAAAGATCAAGAGAAAGGAATTCAAGCACAACACTAAAGAAAGCCATTGAAACCATAAGGGAAGAGAACAAGAGAATAAAAAAGCAACAGAGAAGAACTACAAAAACCAGAAAATAATCAACAAAATAGCAATAAGTAAATACACATCAATAATTACATTAAATGTAAACAGACTAAATGCTCTAATCAAAAAACACAGGATAACTAAATGGGTAAAAAAACCAAGACCTGTCTATATGACTGCCTACAAGAGACTTACTGCAGACCTAAGAGTACACGCAGACTGAAAGGATGGAAAAAGATATTCCATGTAAATGGAAGAAAAAGTAGCAATACTTAGACAAATCACACTGTAAAACAAACACTGTAGCAAGAGACAGAAGGATATAACATAATATATGTTAATATCTATGCACTCAACACAGGAACACCTAAATATGTAAAACGAATATTAACAGATGTAAAGAGAGAAATTAAGAGTAATACAGTAATAGGAGGGGGACTTTAACACTCCACTTACATCAATGGATAAATCATCCAGAAAGAAAATCAACAAAGAAACAATGACTTTGAATGACACATTAGATTAGATGAACCTAACAGATATATACAGAACACTCCATCCCAAAATAGAATGAATTCTTTTCAAGTGCACATGGAACATTCTCCAGGACAGATCAAATGTTAGCCCACAAAACAAGTCTTAATAAATTTAAGAAGACTGAAATTGTATCAGGCATCTTTTCCAACATAATGGTATGAAACTAGAAATCAACTGTAAGAAAAAAAAAAAACTGGAAAAAACACAATCACATAGGAGCTAAATAATATGCTCTGAAACAACTAATGGGTCTGTGAAGAAATCAAAGAAGAAATTAAAAAAAATACATGGAGACAAATGGAAATGGAAACACAATGGTCCCAAATCTTTGCGATACAGAAAAAAACCCCAAACTAAGGGGGAAGTTTAAAGCGATACAGACCTATCTTAAGAAACAAGAAAAATCTCAAATAAACAATCTAAGCTTATACCTAAAGGAAATAGAAAAAGAAGGACGGAAATAAAGATCAGAGTGGAAATAAATGAAATGGAGACTAAAGAAAAGAATAGAAAAGATCAATGAAACCAGGAACTAATTCTTTAAAAGATAAACAAAACTGACAAACCTTTAAGCAGATTTAACAAGAAAAAAAAAAAGTAGACTCAAATAAGTAAAATCAGAAATGAGAGAAAAAATAACTCACAGTTATATGCAACTAATGAATCACTGAATACTACATTGAAAACTAATGATGTACTATATGTTGGCTAACTGAACATAATAATTAGAAAAAATTTTTAAAAGCGCCTCTTTCGCTGCCTTCAAAAAAAAGATGTTTGGTAGAATTCATTTGTGAATCCGTCAGGTCTTGGACTTTTGTTTCTTGGGAGATTTTTGATTACTGACTCTGTTTCATTACCTGCAATCAGTCTGTGCAGATTTTCTATTTCTTCCTGATTCGGTTTGGAAGATTGTTTTCGGGAATTCGTCTATTTCTTTTAGGCTGTCCAATTTGTTGACATATAATTTTTCATAGTATTCAGAGCAAAGGAAACAGTCAACAAAACCAAGACAACAGATGGAATGGGAGAAGATCTTTGCAAATGTCTTATCAGATAAAGGGCTAGAATCCAAAAATTTATAAAGAACTTATCAAACTCAACACCCAAAAAACAAATGATCCAGTCAAGAAATGGGCAGAAGACATGAACAGACATCCCTCCAAAGAAGACATCCAAATGGCCAACAGACACATAAAAAAATACTCTACATCACCTAGCATCACGGAAATACAAATCACAACCTCACATCAGTCAGAATGGCTAAAATTAACAAGTCAGGAAACAACAAATGTTGACGAGGATGTGGAGAACAGGGACCCTCTTACACTGCTAGTATGAATGCAAGCTGGTACAGGCACTCTGGAAAACAGTATGAGTTTCCTCAAAAAGTTATAAATAGAGGTACGTTATGACGCAGCAATTGCACTAGTAGGTACTTACCCAAAGGATACAAACATAGTGATCTGAAGGGGCACCTGCACCCCAATGTTTATAGCAGCAATATCCATAACAGCCAAAGTATGGAAAAGATCCCAGATGTTCATCGAGGGATGAATGGATAAAGCAAATGTGGTATATATTTACAATGGAATATTACTCAGCCTTCAAAAAATGAAATCTTACCATTTGCAATGATATGGATGGAACTAGAGGGTATTATGCTAAGCAACATAAGTCAATCAGTGAAAGGCAATTATATGATTTCACTGCTATGTGGAATTTAAGAATCAAACAGGATCACAGCGGAAGGGAGGGAAAAATAAAATAGGACATAATTAGAGAGGGAGACAAACCATAAGAGACTCTTAACCATAGGAAACAAACTGAGGGTTGCTGGAGGGAAGGTGGATTGTGGGATGGGGTAACTGGGTGATGAGCATAAGGAGGGCATGTGATATATTGAGCACTGGGTGTTACATGCAACTGATGAATGACTGAACTCTACCTCTAAATCTGATAGTACACTATATGTTAAATAACTGAATTGAAATAAAATAAAATTGAAAAAAAAAAAAAGAAACGATCAAAGAGAAGGCAGATAAGGCAAAGCAGTAGGGGATGAGTGTGGGAGGTGATTTCTTTCATCACCAAAAAATTTCCACTGGGAGTCCCAATGGCATAATACAAAAGCTGCTTCTAAAGTGACTAGCTCTCACAACTAGAAACTAGTGTCTGAAGCATTTGCCTGTTCAGGAGCATGGTAGTGTCAAACCAGCCACTCATCCTGGATGGGAAGGCTGGCTGAGCTGTGGATTTGTATGGACTTGTATGGGTTTGTAGATAAAAGGTACTCGTTCGATTGTAAGTGAGGTATTGTATTTTTAGTGATGATGTGAATGTGCAAGCATCCATGGATGAGCTAGTAGAATGATTTGAGGATTTCTACATCTTTTTTAACTTGAAAAACTGAAATAAAATATTAATTTTATTGGTTCTCTAAAAAAAAAAAAAAAAGGCATGGAGCCTATTTAAAAAAAAATGTAAAAATTTCAGTGAAGGAGGGATGCCTGGGTGGCTTAGTCAATTAAGTGTCTGCCTTCAGCTCAGGTCACAATCCCAGGGTCCTGGGATCAAGTCCTGCATTGGGCTCCTTGCTCAGCAGGGAGCCTGTTTCTCCCTCTGCCTGCTGCTCCCCCTGCTTGTGCTCTCTCTCTCTCACAAATAAATAAATAAAATTTAAAAAAAGCTTCAGTGAATGAAATATTAGAAACAAAATACAAAGAGACATGTTAAAGAAATAAAAGTGGGAATAATCAGGTACAAGAAATTATCAGAGAATTTCAAAGAACCATCTTTTAGATTCAGATTTTGTCTAGGCAAATTTGAAAATGAAACAAAAGGAACTTGTAGAAATAAAAAAGTATAAACACAAAAATAAAATAAGGAATAGCTTAAATAGTTGACTGTACATAGGAAAAGGCAGAGCTTAGGAAATTTCAAAGAATTCAGTTCAAAAAGACCAAAGTATAAAATGTATGGAAGAGATTATAAAGACCAATGGGAAGACAGATTATAATCTAACAACCAATTGGAGCTTTAGAAAAATAAGAATACAGAAGAGGGGTAGGAGGATGGTGTTGATGGCAATATTTGAAGACATAATGGCGTGTATTTCCCAGAATTAATGAAGGACACAAATCCTCAATGCAGGAAGCCCCAAAAAATAAATTAAGAAAGCCACACTTGGGCACATCATAATTAAACAATAAAATATCAAAGACATAAAAGAAAATCCTACAAGCAGAGTAGAAAAAAAGATTACATATACAGAAATGACAAAAGGGTTGAAAGATTTCAGAACAGCAACAATGTAAACCAGAAGCAGTATCATTCATGAATGAGGATAAATTAATGTCCTTTTCAATTGGTTGAAAAAAGCAAAACTGATTCTAACTAAGGTAAAAACTTCTAAAGTGTCTTCTGCTTTCACCCAATATGAAGTAATAAGGAATCAGATTTACTCTCCCACTTGAACAAACCAAAAAAATCCTGATAAAATAGATAAAAGAACAGATTTCAAGTACCTAAGCATCAAGCAAAGGACAGTGATCTCTGAGATACGGGAAACAGACAAGGTGAGCCCAACAACTCTGGCAGTTTATTGTCTAGAGAGTTTCCAAGCCATGACGCAGGGAGGGGAAACCCAGGCAAAGCCCGGCAAACTCCAGGATTGAGAAGGAGCCAGGAGTTCAGAGATATCAAGGCAGCTAGAGTCTGTAGGGCATAATACCAAAGAGGAAAAAGAGCTGAATAAAGTGAGAACACCAAAGATGTACACAGGGTCCCCCTTGAATATTCAGAGTACTAATTAGTTCATGCACGTAAGGAAACAAGCCAAGACTGGGTAGGGGGAAAACATCCAAAAGATTAGAAAACCATAGCTATTTCCACCAGCCATACTCAAAGAACTCACAATTCATGGAACATCTAAAGAATCCTTGGTAGTAGAGAATAATTAGCCCTAAACTGGGCATTCCTCTGGACCCAGATAACAAATCCTAAAAGATCCAAAATCTGTTTCCAAGTAACTTAACTGCATTCCAGAAAAAAGCTGAAGAAGATTTATAGGAATAAAAATATCTAGCACCCTCCATTATAAAACAATGTTTGGCATCTAAATCAAAACTAGCAGGCATACAATGAAGCAGAAACATATGATCCATATGAGGATAAAAACTGATCCATCAAAACTGGCCCAGAGATGAAACAAATGTTAGAATTAACAAAGACCATTAGAGTAGTTATTGAAACCAAAACCCATATAGTCAACAAATTAAGTAGAGACATAGAAGATATAAAACACACACCAATCAAACTTTGAGAGACGAAAACTACTATGTCTGAGATAAAAATATACTCAATGGGCCTAATGGCAAATTAGGCACAGCAGAAGAAAAGATCAGTGAACTTGGAAGACAATAATAGAAACTATCCCAATTTAAAGTTAAAGTGTTGAAAAAAAAAAGATGGCGGAGGAGTGGGGGACCCTATTTCTACCAGTCCCCTGAATTGAGCTGGATATCTACCACACCATTCTGAACACCCATGAAATCAGTCTGAGGTGTAAGAAGATATATTTTGATCTCTACAAACAGAATATCTTTGGCAGATGGTCTTGAGGTATGAAGTGGGGAGCCGAGACTCTGTGGGCCGATATCAGAATAAAATGGAAGGTGGAGGGAGCCTCCGTGTTCTTGCGCCAGGAAGGCAAAAGCCTCCCACACTGGGGACCGGGCACAGACTTGTAGACCCGTAGTGGTGGGGAAAGGACTTTAGGGCAGCCCCCTAGACTGAAATCTAGAGCTGCGGGGTGCGCATGCAAACCAGGAGTGGCTTGTGGTTTTAGTAGCACAAAGGACAGAGATGTGCCCAGCCCTGGGAGTGAGGGTTGAGAGAGCTCCTGTGGGGCGCACAACCCAGGATGCTGCGGGTTTTTAGCAGCACAGACAGAAACAGAGACAGTACGACCTGGAGGCCTAAGTGAGGAGCACACTGCGATATCTCTGTTCTGAGACAGAGGTTTGGATACAGTCATTTCTGCTCTCTCAGAAGAGACAGGGAAAGCCACCAGAGAACAAAAGCCCCCCAAAGCGGTTTTCACTGAGCCTATTCCTTCCCCTCCACAGGGGGCAGGGCAACTCTGTCCAAACAGGGTTACCTGAGTAACAGCATGACAGACCCCACCCCCAGAAGACAAGCTGGAAGAACAAGAGGCCCACAACCCTAAGATCCCTATAAATCAGGTGCATCTTGCTTGGGTTGTGGTCAATATTTTGGACTCTGTACATTCCCTCAACCACCCCTCAACAGAATGACTCAGAGGAGAAACCCCCAACAAAGGAAAGAATCAGAGACTGTGGCCTCTGCCACAGAACTAATGGATATGGATATAACCAAGATGTTAGAAATAGATTTCAGTAAACAATTATCAAGGCGATATCTAGGCCTGAGAAAAATATTAACGACAATAATAGAATCGCTAAGGGCAGAAATGAGATCTAATCAGGCCGAACTTAAAAATGCAATGAATGAAATGCAGTCTGAACTGGATACTAAGACTGAAAGGGTAAACGAGGCAGAAGAACGAATTAGTGAGTTAAGGATAAGATGCAAGAGAAGTAGGAAACTGAGGCAGCATGGGAAAACAAATTAAAAGCCAAGAAATCAAACTGAGAGACATTAGTGACTCAATTAAATGTTCCACTATCAGAATTATTGGGATCACCAAGGGGGTGGAGAAAGAGGTCTAGAAGATATATTTGACCAAATCGTGGCTGAGAACGCCCCAGTCTGGAGAAGGAAACAAGCATTTGTGTCCGAGGCAGAGAGGTCTCCTCCCAAGATCAATGAGAACAGACAAAAGCCCTGACATATAATAGTACAATTCCAAAATCTTAGATCTGGAAAACAATCCTGAAAGCGGCAACTTAGGGAAGAGATTTTTTTGTACAGACGGGGGAATACCAGAAAAATGTCAGACCTGTCCACAGAGACCTGGCAAGCCAGAAAGGGATGGCAAGACATGTTCAGGGTACTAAGGGAAAAGAACATGCAGCCAAAGATATTTTATCCAGCAAGGCTGTCATTCAGAATAGATGGAGAGACAAAGAGCTTCCAAGACTGGCAGACACAACGAATTTGTGACCAACAAGACGGCCCTGCAAAAAATATTAAGGGGGGGGTTCTACAAAAGGAGAAAGACGGCAAGAGGGATAAAAAAGAGAAATGTACAGAGACAATCTATAGAAACAAGGACTTCACAGGCAACATGATGATATTAAAAACATATCTTTCAATAACCACTCTCAACGTGAATGGCCTAAATACTCCCATAAAAGGGCTGCAGATTGGAAAAGAAGGCATGACCCATCCATATGCTGTCTACAAGAGAATTATTTTGAACCTAAAGATACATCCAGACTGAAAGTGAAGGGATGGAGAACAATTTATCATGCCAACCGATCTCAAAAGAAAGATGGGGTAGCAATTTTCTTATGAGACAAATTACATTTTAAGCTAAAGATGGTAGTTAGATATACAGAAGGACACTATATCATCCTTAAAGGGTCTGCCCAACAAGAAAACCTAACAATTATAATTATCTATGCCCCCAACATGGGAGCACCCAACTACAAAAGCCAACTGTTAACCAAAATAAAGAGACATATTGATTATAATACGTAAATAGTAGGGGACCTCAACACTCCACTCTCAAGAATAGACAGATCATCTAAGCAGAAAATCAACAAAGAAACAAGAGCTTTGAATGACACACTGGACCAGATGGACCTCATAGATATATAACAGAACATTCCACCCTAAAACAACAGAATACTCATTCTTCTCGAACGCATATGGAACTTTCTCCAGAATAGACCACATATTGGGTCACAAATCAGGTCTCGACCGATACCAAAAGACTGAGATTGTTCCCTGCATATTCTCAGACCCCAGTGCTTTGAAAATGGAACTCAATCACAAGAAAAAATTTGGAAGGAATTCAAACACTTGGAAGCTAAAGACCATCCTGCTTAGGAATGTTTGGGTCAACCAGGAAATCAAAGAAGAACTTAAAGTATGGAAACCAATGAGACAGAAACACATAGGTCCAAAACCTATGGGGTGCTGCAAAGGCGGTCCTAAGGGGGAAATACACAGCCATCTAACAGTCACTCAAAAGAACAGAAAAATCCAGAATACACAATCTATCTTTATACCTTGAAGAACTGGATAAGGAACAACAAAGAAGGCTAAGCTATGCACTTGAAAAGAAATAATTAAGATTAGAGCAGAGATCAATGAATTAGAAACCAGAAATACAGTAGAGCAGATCAACAAAACTAGAAGCTGGTTCTCTGGAAGAATTAATAAGATCGATAAACCACTGGCCAGACTCATCCAAAAGAAAAGAGAAAGGACCCAAATTAATAAAATTATGAATGAAAGGGGAGAGATCACAACTAACATCAAGGAAATAGAAGAAATTACTAGAAATTATTATTGACAACTACATGCCAATAAATTAAGCAACCTGGAAGAAATGGATGCCTTCCTGGTAACCTATAAACTACCAAGACTGAAACAGGAAGGAACTGACCACCTCAGTAGACCAACAACCAGTAATGAGATTGGAGCAGTGATCAAAGACTTCCCAAAAAACAAGAGTCCAGGGCCTGATGGATTCCCAGGGGAATTCTACCAAACATTCAGAGAAGAAATAGTACCTATTCTCCTGAAGCTGTTTCAAAAAATAGAAACAGAAGGAAAACTTCCAAACTCATTCTACAAGGCCAGCATTACCTTGATCCCAAAACCAGGCAAAGACCCCATCAAAACGGAGAATTACAGACCGATATCCCTGATGAATATGGACGCCAAAATCCACAACAAGATCGTAGCTAATAGGATCCAACAGTACATTAAAAGGATTATCCATCACGACCAGGTAGGATTCATCCCTGGGATGCATGGGTGGTTCAACATTCGCAATTCAATCAGTGTGACAGAACACATTAATAAGAGAAGAGAACAATATGGTCCTGTCAATTGACGCAGAAAAAGCATTTGACAAAATACAGCATCCATTCCTGATTAAAACTCTTCCGAGTGTAGGGATAGAGGGTACATTCTGCAATTTCATAAAAACCATCTATGAAAAGCCCATAGCAAATATCATTCTCATTGGGGAAAAGCTGAGAGCCTTTCCCTTCACATCAGGAACACGACAAGGATGCCCACTCTCGCCACTATTATTCAACATAGTACTAGAAGTCCCAGCAACAGCAATCAGACAACAAAAAGGGAAAAAAGGTATTCAAATTGGCAGAGAAGAAGTCAAACTCTTTCACTTCGCAGACGACATGATACTTTAGGTGGAAAACCCAAAAGACTCCACCCCCAGAATACTAGAACTCATGCAGCAATTCAGCAATGTGGCAGGATACAAAATCAATGCACAGAAATCAGTTGCTTTCCTATACACTAACAATGCAACTGTAGAAAGAGAAATTAGGGAATCGATTCCACTTACAATAGTACCAAAAAGGTCTTATGATACCTTGGAATAAACCTAACCAAAGAGGTAAATGCTCTATACTCTAGAAACTACAGAACACTGATGAAAGACATTGAAGAAGACACAAAAAGATGGAAAAACATTCCATGCCCATGGATCAGAAGAATAAACATTGTTAAAATGTCTATGCTGCTCAGAGCAATCTGTAATTTCAGCGTCATCCCCATCAAAATACCAATGGCATTTTTCAAAGTGCTGGAACAAACAATCCTAAAATTGGTATGGAAACAGAAAAGACCCAGAATCACCAAGGACATGATCAAAAAGAAAAACAAAGCTGGGGGCGTCACGTTGCCTGATTTCAAGCTATGTTACAAAGCTGTGATCACCAGTGCAGCATGGTACTGGCACAAAAACAGACACATAGATCAGCGGAACAGAAGAGAGAGCCCAGATATGGACCCTCAACTCTATGGTCAACTAATCTTCGACGGAGCAGGAAAAAATATCTGATGGAAAAAAGACAGTCTCTTCAATAAATGGTGCTTGGAAAATTGGACAGCTATATACAGAAGAATGAAGCTCAACCATTCTCTTACACCATACACAAAGGTAAGCTCTAAATGGATGAAAGACCTTAATGTGAGACAGGAATCCATCAAAATCCTAGAGGAGAGCATAGGCAGTAACCTCTTCAACATCAGCCACAGCAACTTCTTTCAAGACACGTCTCCCAAAGGCAAGGGAAACAAAAGCAAAAATGAACTACTGGGACTTCATCAAGATAAAAAGCTTCTGCACAGCAAAGGAACAGTCAACAAAACAAAGAGGCAGCCCACAGAGTGGGAGAAGATATTTGCAAATGACACTACAGATGAAGGACAGGTATCCAAGATCTATAAAGAATTTCTCAAACTCAACACCCAAAAAACAAATAATCCAGTCACAAAATGAGCAGAAGACACGAACAGACACTTCTCCAAAGAAGACATACAAATAGCTAACAGACACGTGAAAAAATGTTCGACATCATTAGCCATCAGGGAAATTCAAATCAAAACCATATTTGAGATACCACTTTATGCCAGTTAGAATGGCAGAAATTAACAAGGCAGGAAACAACAAACGTTGGAGGGGATGTGGAGAAAGGGGAACTTTCTTACGCTGGTGGTGGGAAAGTAAGTTAGTACAGCCACTCTGGAAAACGGTGCGGAGGTCCCTCAAAAAGTTAAAAATAGAGCTACCCTATGGCCCTGGAATTGCACTACTGGGTATTTACCCCAAAGACACAGATGTAGTGAAAAGAAGGGACGCATGCACCCCAATGTTCACAGCAGCAACGTCCACAATGGCCAAACTGGAAGGAGCCCAGATGCCCTTCAACAGACGAATGGATAAAGAAGATGTGGTCCATATATACAACAGAATATTACTCAGCCATCAGAAAGGATGAATACCCACCATTTGCATCAACATGGACAGAACTGGAGGGGATTATGCTAAGTGAAATAAGTCAAGCAGAGAAAGACAATTATCGTATGGTTTCACTTATTTGTGGAACATAAGGTATAGCATGGAGGACGTTAGGAGAAGGAAGGGAAAAATGAAGGGGCGGAAATCAGAGGGGGAGACGAACCATGAGAGAATACAGACTCTGGGAAACAAACTGAGGGCCTTGGAGGGGAGGTGGGTGGAGCATGGGTTAGCCCAATAATGGATTTTAAGTGGGCGATGGGTTAGCCCGATGATGGGTATTAAGGAGGGCACGTATTGCATGGAGCACTGGGTGTTACATGGAAACAATGAATCATGGAACACTACACCAAAACTAATGATGTACTGTATGGTGACTAAGATCACATAATAAAAAAAAATTATAAAAAATAGAGATACAGAGAAAACACTTCTAGAGTATATATTTCAGGAAGAGAAAAATCACAAAAAAATTCTAAGATGTAAGGATTAGAGAAGAAATCAACTGTTAATCATTGGGTAAATAAACATTATATTATAAAAAAAAGTAATAATAATGTCTAGTTTGGGGGTAAAAATTGAGACAGAGCTAAATTATTATTCAACTGTAATATTTCAGATTGATGAGGCAGAAGAGATCAAAATTAAGAACAGAGGTAGAACATGTGACTTCCAAATCACTAGAAATGATTGTAAGAGAACTAAAATTTCATCTTCCACATCGATGTCAACAGATAATGCCAAACTGAAATATCAAGAAATATCAATATAAGCATGTAGTTAGAAATGTGGAAGTAATTACTAGAAGAAATACCTAAAAGGAACATGTTTCTGACTCATGGCCTTGAAAATGAGCTGAAGTAAGGCTGCTTTCTTTCACAGAAGCCTTAAGGGTACTACCTCACTTTTAAACTAAAAAGCTTATAAAATGAAAGTTTCTTAAATTAACTTTTCAAAAGCTAAAGAATATAAACCAAGTATTATTAAAGAGCCTATTTATGTTAAATTTATAAATAATGTGTTTCTTACCATGAAAACGAGTTTCTCTATACTCTAGATGCTGAGAAGATTGTCATTTCTTCTTTAATATTCTGTTAACTACTGAAAAGGGTTTTGAATTATTTCTCATGGACTATAACTCAGAGTTTGTTTAAACTTTGGCATGGAAAACTATATCTGTTGGAATATCAACCATCAAAATGAAGGTTCATTTAATACTCTTAGCATTAAAATAGATTTTGCTCCACCTTGTCACAATCAATTCTGTTTCTACAGAAGTGAAAGAGTACCAACTTAGTGCTTGGGAAAGAAAATCAAAGGGGAATTGAAAGAGATCAAAACACTTTTATGATCTTATTTTTACAAACTAAAATAGAGATAGGCAACCTCTGGCCAATACAGGTTAGTGATACCGTAATTTCTGAAATTACTTATTCATCTTATCGATAGGGACACTAAGGACACAGAAGTGTAGGAAAACTTCCTCAGACATATACTGGGCTAGTGTAAGCTCCAGAAATACATACAATGTATGCAAATTGATGGCATGAAAAAAGGAAAGTAAGGCACTTATTTATACTTTTTTTTTTTTTAAAGATTTTATTTATTTATTTGAGAGAGACAGCCAGTGAGAGAGGGAACACAAGCAGGGGGAGTGGGAGAGGAAGAAGCAGGCTCTTAGCGGAGGAGCCTGATGTGGGGCTCGATCCCAGAATGCCAGGATCACACCCTGAGCCGAAGGCAGACAGACGCTTAAAGACTGTGCCACCCAGGCACCCCTATACTTTCTAAAATAAATAATATATAATATTATGTTCAGAAAACCAACCATTCATATTAGGTGTTCAGTCAAGCTTCCTACTTAGCTGCCAACAAAAGAATCACTTCTGGCTAGTTAAAGCAGGAAAGGAATCTACTTAAAGATGAGCAGAAAGTTTACAAAAGCTCTATTAAGGGCCAAGGAGCCAAACTTAGAGAAGATATGAAAATATGAATCCCAACCACACTTTGAGAGAGCTTCTCCAGGAAAAACTAGACTGCCACCACTATTTGACACCTCTAATACTAAGAACCTTGAAACCAGAATCTCCTACCACCATCTTTGCCAAAAGATAAACTCCCCTGCCCAACACTGCCACCTCATGTTGTTTCCACACAATTTCAAGCACGAAAAGGTATGACTGGTCATATGCCTCTCTCTTACCTGTGAGTGGGAATGAGAACATAAATTTTCTAGCATCTATTTTGGGAAGTCAGGACTTATAATATAGGAAATTGCCAAAATGGAGAGAAGCTATCCAAAATGTTGGGTGGTCACAAATAATAAATGTCTACTGCATTAAGTCATTGTTATTTTATGATACAAAGAATTTGAAAATAAGTCAGCTAATCATGTCATAATTTTTATTTCACAAAAAGATGTAGAGAATATTTTTAACTCCTGTGATTTCCAAATCAATAAAATACCACCAAGCTCATAAAAATACATGAAACGAGAGTATAAAAAACATACACGCTATTTCTGGAATCCAAACAGTTTTGCGAAAAAGAATGGTGAACATGTCCAATATTTTTAATACAGCTAAAGTAGATAGACTTTATTAATCCAAACTGCCACCTAATTATATGATTAACATGTTATAACAAATTAACAGAAATTTCCTTGAGGAGAGCTAATTTTGAATTTTAACCAATTCCATTTTTTAAAAAAAAACTATCTAAAATGTATTACATACTTTCCTGCTTAATAAATAAGGTATATAAAATGTACTTTAAAAGGTAATTTAATCTTCCCCTAATGGTTCAAGGTCCCCATTATAACCAGAATGCAATGATCTTGAGTGGCTAAAGGACTATTAATACAACTATATAATAACCAACCCTTTCACTCAATCCTCCCAAAATTTTGGGCTGTAGGTTGCTGTCTCTTATATTAACAGTGCCCCCATGCACTGATCAGCCCCAGGATTGCCCATTGTCCAATCAACATTTACCTGAAGATGGCCAGACTACTAAGCTTTACTCAATCGTTATTCCTTTCTTTTTTTTTTTTTTAAAGATTTTATTTATTTATTTGACAGAGAGAGAGAGACAGCCAGCGAGAGAGGGAACACAAGCAGGGGGAGTGGGAGAGGAAGAAGCAGGCTCCCAGCAGAGGAACCTGATGTGGGGCTCGATCCCAGGACTCTGGGATCACGCCCTGAGCCGAAGGCAGATGCTTAACCGCTGTGCCACCCAGGCGCCCCTGTTATTCCTTTTTGTTCAACACATATAATCTGTCATCTCCTTTGCACTGGCTTCCAATGCTATCCAAATAAATAAAGACAGTAATAGAGAAATGCCAGGAATTTGGGATTTCTGCAATGTGACTTGAGAGACCATAATTTTTGTGGCATATACTATTCAAAAAAGAGAAACCACCCATTGTATAAAAATTAAAATACAGAATGGAGACTCCCTTCCCTTCTTTAACTGGAATAGATCACAAAACAGAGACCTAACTGTGAAACTTACAAAAGTTTTAAAAATAATTTACTTTTATGTTTATATCTTCCCAAGTGATCAGCTAAAAATTATCAAATGCCCATCAGACAACTGAAGTATTACCATATGAAAATATGCACTAAATTGTTCACGTTGCTGCCAACTTTAATTTCCAATATAAAATGTGTTTTAACCTACTTAACAGTATGTAAAATTTATCTTCTCACTTTTTACGCCATAAATTTCAATTAAAAAAAAAAAAAGAGGAGGAGGAGGAAGATGGCGGAGGAGTAGGGGACCCCAGTTTTGTCTGGTCCCTGGAATTCAGCTAGGTAGCTATCAAACCTTTCTGAACACTAGCACCTCAACTGCAGATCTAAGAAAAAAAATGCTGCAATTCTACAAATAGAAAAGCAACCATTTTTTTGCAAGGTAGGAGGTGAGAAGAAGTGAATCTGAGGTGATATATCGGAAGATAAACGCACAGCGAGGGAGCCTCCCTAAGCCGAATAAATAGAAAGTGATATAGCAGCATAATCAGAACTTTAAGAAATCTGCTCCAGTGAGGGATGTCCCTGCTTGAAAGGTGCTCCAGTGGCAAAGCAGGGCAGAATCCTAGGTGGGAGGGTGTGGTCTCAAGATCCCCTGGGTCACATAAAGAACGGGAGTACCTGAATGCATCAGAGTTTCCAAGCACCAGAGCAAGGAAGCCGGCTGCAAACAGTGAGCTCCGGAGCCAGCACTCAGCATGGTGTTGCCATAAACTGCAAACTGTGTCAGGATTGGGCTACCACTCTCCAAGCAGAGGCCCAGCAAGAGGCAGAACCAAAGCGACACCCTGCTCCCTGCCCTAGGAGGAGTAGTGTGGGTGCCGGCCACGGGAGTCTGTAAAGTTTAGAGACTCAAATCGGGGTCATGTGCCTGAGATAAAAATGCCTGGTCATGGCTGGGTGAACAGAGAGTGCAGACAGAAGCCAGAGAAACAAGAGTAATTGACTGCTTTTCTGTGAGGGCTCACTGAAGAGTTGGGGGTGCGAATTTTTGGCTCCACGGTTGGAGAACAGATCACAGCTATTTTCATCCTCTAAAGTGGTACAGAATGCCTTCAGGGAACAAAAGCCATATAGAGCAATTCAAACCCGCTTACACAAAACCCAGCTCCCTGGCAAGGGGGGAGCAATTCCACCTTGGCAAAGACACCTGAGAATCAGCGTAACAGACCACTCCCCACAAGATCAGCAGGAACATCTGGCTAATAGCAAGTTTACCAATCACACATAACTGCAAAACTAGAGCACTAGGGGAAAATAGTACAAAGAATTTGGGTTTTTTTCTCATGATTCCTTAGTCTTTCAGTTTAAATTTTTTTTCTTTTTCAACTAGTTTTTTATTTTATCAACTCTTTTTAAAAGTCTTATAGTTTTCATTTTTACATTTACATTTTATATATATTGTTTTCATTTCTGGATTCCATTCATTGTATTTAATTTCATACACACACACACACACACACATACACACATATATATATATGTCTTTCTTTACCTTTGGGATCTAGTTTCTCCTAACAAACAGACCAAAATACACCCAGAACCTAGTGTATTGTCTGTTCTGTCCACCTGTTTGATTATATTCTCTCTTTTACTCCTTTTTTTTTTTTCCTTTTTTTGCATTCTGATCTCTTCTGATTTTCTTAGTGTATATTTTGCTGGCAGGTTGCTATTTTTGTATTTTGTTCTCTTGTTCATCTCTTCTTCTCTGGACAGAATGACAAGACAGAAACTCACTCCAGAAAAAAGAACAAGAGGCAGTACTAGCTGCCAAGGACTTAATCAATATGAATATAAGTAAAATGTCAAAGCAAGAATTCAGAATAATGATTATAAAAGTAGTACCTATGCTTAAAAAAGCATAGAAGACACTAAAAAATCCCTTACTGTAGAAATAAAAGAACTAAAATCTAATCAAGTAGAAATCAAAAAGGCTATTACTGAGATGCAATCAAAATGGGAAGCTCTAACTGCTATGGTAAATGAAGCAGAAGAGAAAATCAGTGATGTGGAAGACAAAATAGTGAAGAATAAAGAAAGTTAGAAAAAGAAAGAGAAACAACTACTTGGATCACGAGAAGAAAATCTGACTGATAAAGTGATACTATAAAACAAAACAATGTCAGAGTAATTAGGGTCCCACAGAAAGAGGAAAGAGACAGAGGCAGAAGGTATATTTGAGCAAACTATAGCTGAGAACTTCTCCAACGTGGTGAAGGAAACAGGCATTCAAGTCCAGAAGGCACAAACACTCTCAAAAACAATGAAAATAGGTAAACAGCTTGACCTTAATAGTGAAGCTTGCAAGTTTCAGAGATAAAGAGAAAATCCTGAAAGCAGCTTGGGACAAGAGGTCCTTAACCAACAAAGGTGGAAACAAAAGGCTTACATCAGACCTACTCGAAGGCAGGAAGGACTGGCATGATATGTTCATCGGTTCTAAATGAGGAAAATACGCAGCCAAGAATACTTCATCCAGCAAGGCTACCTTCAGAATAGAACGAAAGATAAAGAGATTTCAGGACAAACAGAAACAAAAAGGATTTGTGATCAATGAAACACCCTTGCAAGAAACATTAAAGGGGATCCTGAAAGCAAAGAGAGAGCCCAAAAGTAACAGACCAGAAGGGAACAGAACAATATAAAGAAACAGTGACTTCTGGTTCCGGTTTCAAGATGGCAGAGGAGCAGAGGACCTAAAGTGGAGGAGCAGAGGACCTAAAGTTTGTCTGGTCCCAGGAACTCAGCGAGAGAGCTACCAAACCATTCTGAATACCTATGAACACAACTGGAGAAAGAAGAAAAGAGTAGCAGAAACTCTATGAACAGAAAAGCGACCACTTTCTGCAAGGAGGAGAAAAGATGGCAGAGGAGTAGGGGACCCCTTTCTCAGCTGGTCCCCTGAGTGGAGCTGGATATCTACCAGACCATCTGAAAACCCAAAGAATCAGCCTGAGACGTAGGAAGATACATCTGGATCTCTACAAAAAAACATCTCTAGCGCTGAGTATTGAGGTACGAAGCGGGGAGCGTGAATCCACGCACAGATATCGGAAGATAAATGAAAGGGATAGGGAGCTGACACTCTCGGGCGCCGGGAAGCAGTAGCCACTTGCACTGGGGAGCGGGCTGGACTCGCGGACTGGCACCCGTGAGAGAACAGACAGAGACCGTGAGCCTGAGAATGCGCGTGTGACCAGACTGAAAACCAGAGCTCCGGAGCGCTAACTGGAACAGGACTAAAACTGGGAGCATGCGCGCGTCCAACCTGAAAACCGGAGGTCCGCAACGCACACTTGAACTAGACTCAAACCGAGAGCTCAGGAGCACAAGCGCAACTAGACTGAAAACCGGAGCCGTGGAGTGCTCACTGGCTGACTGATACCAGGAGCTCAGGAGCGCGTGCGCAACCAGACTCAAAACTAGCGTTCCAGAGCATGCGTGAACCACACTGAAACAGAAAGCTTGGGAGCAAGCACGGGAACAGGGGGCAGCTTGCTGTGTAAGAAGCACAAAGGACAGAGACGCACCGGTCCTGGAAGTGAAGGCTGGGAGAGCGGGTGTGGTGTGCACAACCCGGGACACTGCAGGGTTTTTAGCAGCACCAACAGAAACAGAGTTAAAGTGGTAAGGAGAGCTCAGGGGAGAGCGGACTGCAATCTCTCTGGTCTGAGACAGAGGCTAGGATACGGCCACTGCTGCTCTGACTCTCAGAAGAGCCACAGAAAACCACCAGGGAAACCCGCCAGAGAACAAAAGCCCAGAAATACCAGCTCATATTGTGCCATCTCCATTCCCCCTCGCAGTGGACAGGGACCTCTACCCAAACAGGGTAGCCTGAGTATCAATGTGGTAGGCCCCTCCCCCAAAAAGCAGGCTGAATAATCAAGAAGCCCACATCGCCAAGATCCCTATAAAACAAGTGCATGCTGCCTGGGTCCTGGTCAATAATTTGGGCTCTGGGCATCCCAACAACCTCTCCTCATCACAATGACAAAGAGGAGAAATCCTCCCCAGCAAAGAAAAGATAATGAGTCTGTGGCCTCTGCCACAGAACTAATGGATATGGATATAAGCTAACTATTAGAAATGGAGTTCAGAGTAACAATGGTTAAGATGATGTGTAGACTTGAAAAAAATATTAACGAAAATATTAACGAGAATATAGAATCTCTAAGGGTGGAAATGAGAGCGAATCTGGCAGAAATTAAAAATGCTACGAATCAAATGCAGTTTAAACTGGATGCTCTGATGGCAAGGGTAAATGAGGCAGAAGAACGAAGCAGTGAATTGGAGGATGGGATGATAGAAGAGAAAGTTAAAACAGAAACGTGGCACAAAAAAATCCAATCTCAAAAATGTAGATTACTGGAGATTACTGACTCAATGAAACGTTCAAATGGCGGAATCATTGGCATTCCTGAGGGGGTGGAGAAAAACAGAGGTCTAGAAGAGATATTTGAACAAATTGTAGCTGAAAACTTCCCTAATCTGGCAAAGGACACAAGCATTCGTTTCCAAGAGACGGAGAGGACCCCTCCCAAGCTCAACCACGACAAACCTATGCCACGTCACGTCATAGTGAAATTCGCACATATTAGATCCAAGGATACAGTATTGAAAGCAGTCAGGGCAAAGAAATTTCTCATGTACGGAGGCAAAAATATCAGATTTACGTCAGACCTGTCTACACAGACCTGGAATGAGAGAAAGGGTTGGCAGGGCATTTTTAAAGCTCTGTCCGAGAAAAACAGGCAGCCAAGGATCCTTTCTCCAGCAAGGCTATCATTCAGAATTGATAGAGAGATAAGGACCTTCCAGGATCGCGAGACACTGACCAATTTCGTAACCACGAAGCCAGCCCTACGGGAGATATTAAGGCGGTTTCTATAAAAGTAAAAAGGCCCCAAGAGTGATACAGAACAGAAATTTACAATCTATAGAAACAAAGACTTTACAGGCAACATGGCATCATTAAAAACATATCTCTCAATAATCACTCTCAATGGGAATGGCCTAAATGCTCCCTTAAAACACCACAGGGTTGCAGATTGGATAAAAAGACATGACCCATCCATTTGCTATCTACAAGAGACTCATTGTGAATGTAAAGATACGTCCAGACTGAAAGTAAAGGGATGGAAAAGCATTTTCATGCCAATGGACCTCAAAAGAAAGCTGGGGTAGCAATTCTCATATCAGACAGATTAGATACAGTAGTTAGAGATACAGAAGGACACTATATTATTCTTAAAGGATGTATTCAACAAGTGGATATGACAATTATAAATATCTACACCCCCAACAGGGGAGCAGCAAGATACACAAGCCAACTCTTAACCACAATAAAGAGACATATAGATAATAATACGTTAATAGCAGGGGACCTCAACACTCCACTCTCAGCAACAGATCACCTAAGCAGAAAAGCAACAAAGAAACAAGAGCTTTGAATGACATACTGGACCAGACAGACCTCATAGATATATACAGAACACAACACCATAGAACAACAGAATAACATTCTTTTCGAATGCACATAGAACTTAATCCAGAGTAGACCATATACTGGGTCACAAAACAGGTTTCAACGGATACCAAAAGACTGAGATTATTCCCTGCATATTCTCAGACCACAGTGCTTTGAAACTGGAACTCAATCACAAGGAAAAATTTGGAAGAATTTCAAACAATTGGAAACTAAGAACCATCGTGCTCAAGAATGATTGGGTAAACCAGGAAATTAAAAATCAGCTTAAACAATTTCTGGAAACCAATGAAAATGAAAACACAACGGTCCAAAACCTACGGGACACTGCAAAGGCAGTCCTAAGGTGGAAAATACACAATCATCCAAGCCTCACTCAAAAGAACAGAAAAATGTAAAATGCAGTTTTTACATTTTCGCCTCAAGAAGCTGGAACTGGAAAAGAAGAACAGGCCTAACCCACGCACGAGAAGGCAGGTAATCAAGATTAGAGCAGAGATCAATGAATTAGAAACCAGGAGCACAGTAGAGCAGATCAACAGAACTAGAAGATGGTTCTTTGAAAGAATTAATAAGATCGATAAGCCACTGGACATACTTATTCAAAAGAATAGAGAAAGGACCCATATTAATAAAATTATGAATGAAAGGGGAGAGAGCACGACCAACACCAATGAAATAGGAAGGATCATTAGAAACTTTTATCAACAACTTTATGCCAATAAATTAAACAACCTGAAAGAAATGGATGCCTTCCTGGAAACCTATAAACTACCAAGACTGGAACAGGAAGAAATTGATTTTTTAAACAGGCCATTTAATTATGAAGAGATTGAAGCAGTGATCAAAAACCTCCCCAAAAACAAGAGTCCAGGACCTGATGGATTCCCCGGGGAATTCTACCAAACATTCAAAGAAGAAATAATACCTATTCTCCTGAAGCTGTTTCAAAAAATAGAAACAGAAGGAAAACTACCAAACTCATTCTATGAGGACAGTATAACCTTGATCCCCAAACCAGGCAAAGACCCCATCAAAGAGAATTACAGACTGCTATCCCTGATGAATTTGGATGCCAAAATTCTCAACAAGATCCTAGCTAATAGGATCAAACAGGACATTAAAAGGATTATCCATCATGACCATGTGGGATTCATCCCTGCGATGCAAGGGTTGTTCGATATTTGCAATTCAGTGTGATAAAACACATTAATAAGAGAAGAGACAAGAAGCATATGATCCTCTTGATTGATGCAGAGAAAGCATTTGACAAAATACAGCATCCTTTCCTGATTAAAACACTTCAGAGTGTAGGGATACAGGGTACATTCCTCAATCTCATAAAAACCATCTATGAAAAGCCTATAGCAAGTATCATTCTCAATGGGGAAAAGCTGGAAGCCTTTGCCTTAAGATCAGAAACACGACAAGGATGCCCACTCTTGCCATTATTATTCAACATAGTACTAGAAGTCCTTGCAACAGCAATCAGACAACAAAAAGGGATAAAAGGTATCCAAATCGGCAAAGAAGAAGTCAAACTGTCTCTCATCACAGATGACATGATACTACTCTATATGCAAAAACCAGAAGAATCCACGACAAACTACTAGAAGTTATAGATCAATTCAGTAATGTGACAGGATACAAAATCAATGCCCCAAAATCAGTTGCACTTCCATACACGAACAATGAGACTGAAGAAAGAGAAATTAGGTAATCCATCCATTTACAATAGCGCCAAAAATCATGGAATTATCTTGGAATTAACTTCACCAGAGACGTAAAGGACCTATATTCTAGAAACTACAAATCACTCTTGAAAGACATTGAAGAAGACACAAAAAGATGGAAAAATATTCCATGCTCATGGATCGGAAGAATAAACATAGTCAAAACATCTATGCTACCCAGAGCAATCTACACTTTCAATGCCATCCCGATCAAAATACCAATGACATTTTTCAAAGAGCTGGAACAAACAGCCCTTAAATTTGTGTGGAACCGGAAAAGGCCCCGAATCGCCAAGAATTTTTGAAAAGCAAAAACAAAGCTGGGACATCACGTTGCCTGATTTCCAGCTATAGTACAAAGCTGCGGTCACAAAGACAGCATGGTACTGGCACAAAAAGAGACACATAGACCAATGGAACAGAATAGAGAACCCAGAAAAGGACCCTTGGCTCTCTGGGCAACTAATGTTTGATAAAGCAGGAAAAAACATCCGGTGGAAAAAAGACAGTCTCTTCAATAAATGGTGCTTGGAAAATTGGACAGCTACATGCAAAAGAATGAAACTTGACCACTCTCTCACACCACACAAACATAAACTCCAAATGGATGAAAGACCTCGATGTGAGACAGGAATCCATCAACATCCTACAGGAGAACAGAGGCTGCAACCTCTTTGACATCGGCCAAAGCAACTTTTTTCATTACACATCTCCAAAGGCAAGAGAAACAAAAGAAAAAATGCACTTGTGGGACTTCATCAAGATAAAAAGCTTCTTCTGGAGGGAGGGTTAAGATGGCAGAGGAGTAGGGACCCCTTTTTCAGCTGGTCCCCTGAGTTGAGTTGGATAGGTACCAGACCAGTCTGAACATCCATGGAATCAGCCTGAGACGCAGGAAGACACATCTGTATCTCTACATATGAACATCTCCAGGGCTGAGTATTGAGGTACAAAGCCGGGAGGCGGGAAACCGGCCACAGATATCGGAAGATAAATGGAAGGGGGAGGGAGCCGCTGCGTTCAGGCGCCAGGAAGCGGAAGCCACCTGCACGGGGGAGCGGACGGACTCGAGGACCGGCACCCGCGAAAGAGCAGACTGAGACTGTGAGCCAAGGAACGCGGGCCACCAGACTTCTCACGGAACTCCGGTGCTCTCACTGGATCCAGACTGAGACCTGGAGCTCTGGGAGTGCGCGGGAGCGGCTGGAGGCTGGCAGTGTTAGAAACACAAAGGACAGAGAAGCGCCGGCCCTGGAAGTGAGGGCTGGGACGCCGGCAGTGGGGCGCACAACCCGGGACACTGCAGGGTTGAGCAACACCAACAGAAACAGAGTTAAAGTGGAGATCATCAGTGGAGAACGGTCCGCGATCCCTCTGTTGTGAGACAGAGGCTGACATTCGGCCCCTGCTGCTCTGACTCTCAGAAGAGGCACAACAAACCACCAGGGAAAGCTGCCACAGAACAAAAGCCTGGAAACACCGGCTCACAGGGTGCCCATCCCCATTCCCCCTCGCAGGAGTCACGGAGACCCTCCCCAAACAGGGCTGCCTGAGTATTGGCGCAGCAGGCGCCACCCCCAGAAGGCAGGCTGAAAAATCAAGTAGCCCACATCCCTAAGATCCCTATAAAACAAGGGCGCACGGCCTGTGTCCTGGTCAATAATTTGGGCTCTGGACAACCCCGCACCCTCTCCTCATCAGAATGACGAGAAGGAGAAATCCCCCCCCAGCAAAGAAGACAATGAGTCTGTGGCCTCTGCCACAGAACTAATGGATATGCAAATAACCAAATTATCAGAAATGGAATTCAGAGTAACAATGGTCAAGATGATGTATGGACTTGAAAAAAGTATTAAGGAAAATGTTAATGAGAATATAGAATCTCTAAGGGCAGAAATGAGAGCGAATCTGGCAGAAATTAAAAATGGTATGAGCCAAATGCAATCAAAACTAGAGGCTCTGACGGCCAGGGTGAATGAGGCAGAAGAAAGTATGGGCGAATTGGAGGATGGGTTAGTAGAAGAAAAAGCTAAAACAGAATCTGGACTCAAAAAAATCCACACTCCAGAATGTAGGTTACGGGAGATTACTGACTCAATGAAATGTTCCAATGTCAGAATCATCAGCATCCCCGAAGGGGTGGAGAAAAACAGAGGTCTAGAAGAGATATGTGAACAAATTGTAGCTGAAGACTTCCCTAATCTAGCAAGAGAAACAAACATTCGTGTCTAAGAGGCAGAGAGGACCCCTCCCAAGCTCAACCACGACAAACCTATGCCACGTCAAGTCATAGCGCAATTAGCAAATATTAGACCCAAGGATATAGTACTGAAAGTGGCCAGGGAAAAGAAATTTCTCACGTACCAAGGCAAAGGTATCAGAATTACGTCAGACCTGTCTACACAGACCTGGAATGAGAGAAAGGGTTGGGGGGGGGGCATTTTTAAAACTCTTTCAGAGAAAAACATGCAGCCAAGGATCCTTTATCCAGCAAGGCTGTTATTAAGAATTGATGGAGACATAAGGACCTCCCAGGATCGCCAGTCATTAACCAATTTCGTAACCACGAAACCAGCCCTACAGGAGATATTAAGGGGGATTGTATAAAGGTAAAAAGGCCCCAAGAGTGATCCAGAACAGAAAGTCACATGCTATAGAAACAAAGACTTTACTGGCAACATGGCATCATTAAACTCATATCTCTCAGTATTCAGTCTCAATGTGAATGGCTTAAATGCTCCCATAAAACAATACAGGGTTGCAGATTGGATAAAAAGACATGACCCATCCATCTGCTGTCTACAAGACACTCATTGTGAACCCAAAGATACATTCAGACTGAAAGTAAAGGGATGGAGTACCATCTTTCATGCCAATGGACCTCAAAAGAAAGCTGGGGTAGCAATTCTCATATCAGATAGATTGGATATTAAACTAAAGACTATAGTTAGAGACACAGAAGGGCACTATATTATTCTTAAAGGATGTATCCAACCTGTGGATATGACAATTATAAATATATATGCCCCCAACAGGGGAACAGCAAGATACACAAGCCAACTCTTAACCAGAATAAAGAGACATATAAATAAAAATACATTAATAGTAGGGGACCTCAACACCCCACTATCAGAAATAGACAGAACACCCTTGCAAAAACTAAGCAAAGAATCAAAGGTTTGAATGCCATACTCGAAGAGTTGGACCTCAGAGATATATATAAAACACTACACCCCAGAACCAAAGAATACTCATTCTATTCTAATGCCCATGGAACATTCTCAAGAATAGACCATGTTCTGGGACAAAAAACAGGTCTGAACCGATACCAAAAGACTGAAATTACTTCCTCCATATTCTCAGACCACAACGCTTTGAAATTGGAACTCAACCACAAGGAAAAATTTGGAAGAAACTCAAACACTTGGAGACTAAGAACCATCCTGCTCAGGAATGATTCAATAAACCAGGAAATCAAAAATCAATTTAAACAATTTATGGAGACCAACGAGAATGAAAACCCAAAATCCAAAACCTATGGGATACTGCAAAGGCAGTCCTATGGGGGAAATACATAGCCATTCAAGCCTCACTCAAAAGAATAGAAAAATCTAAAATGCAGTTTTCATATTCTCACCTCAAGAAGCTGGAACAGCAACAGAGGGACAGGCCTAATCCACGCACGAGGAAGCCGTTGACCAAGATTAGAGCAGAAATCAACGTATTAGTAACCAGGAGTACAGTAGAGCAGATCAACAGAACTAGAAGCTGGTTCTTTGAGAGAATTAATAAAATTGACAGACCTCTGGCAAGACTTATCCAAAAGAATAGAGAAAGGACCCAATTAATAAAATGATGAATGAAGAAGCAGAGGTCACAAATAACAATGAAATTGGAAGGATTATTAGAAACTTTTATCAACAGCTTTATACCAGTAAAATAAGCAATCTGGAAGAGATGGAGGCCTTCCTGGAAACCCATAAACTACCAAGACTGAAACAGGAAGAAATTGATTTTTTAAACAGGCCATTTAATTATGAAGAGATTGAGTCAGTGATAAGCAATCTTCGAAAAAATAAAACTCCAGGCCCGGATGGTTTTCCTGGGGAATTCTACCAAACATTCAAAGAAGAAATAATACCTATTCTCCTAAAGCTATTTCAAAAAATAGAAACAGAAGGAAAGCTACCAAACTCATTCTATGAGGCCAATATTACCTTGATCCCCAAACCAGGCAAAGACCCCAACAAAAAGGAAAATTACAGACCGATTTCCCTAATGAATATGGATGCCAAAATCCTCAACAAGATCCTGGCACATAGAATCCAACTGTACATTAAAAGGATTATCCATCATGACCAAGTGGGATTCATCCCTGGGATGCAGGGGTGGTACAAGACTCGCAAATCTATCAGTGTCTTAGATTTTATTCAGAAACAAAAATTCAGAAATCATATGATTCTCTCATAGATGCAGAAAAAGCACTTGAGAAAATATAGCATCCTTTTCTGATTAAAACCCTTCAGAGTGCAGGAATAGAGGGTTCATTTCTCAAGCTCATAAAAGCCATCTATGAAAAGCCTACAACAAATATTATTCTCAAAGGGGAAAAGCTGGAAGCCTTTCCCTTAAGATCAGGAATACGACAAGGATGCCCACTCTTGCCACTATTGTTCAACATAGTACTAGAAGTCCTTGCAACAGCAATCAGACAACAAAAAGGGATCAAAGGTATCGAAATCGGCAAAGAAGAAGTCAAACTGTCTCTCATCGCAGATGACATGATACTCTATATGGAAAACCCAAAAGAATCCACTCCCAAACTACTAGAAGTTATAGAGCAATTCAGTAATGTGGCGGGATAAAAAAAATCAATGCTCAGGAAACAGTGGCATTTCTATACACGAATAATGTGACTGAAGAAAGAGACATTACGGAATCCATCCCATTTACAATAGCACCAAAAACCATACGTTACCTTGGAATTAAGTTAACCAGAGACGTAAAGGATCTAGAAACTAGAATATAGAAACTAGAAAGACACTGAGGAAGACACAAAAAGATGGAAAGATATTCCATGCTCATGGATCGGAAGAATTAACATAGTTAAAATGTCCATGCTACCCAGAGCCATCTACACTCAATGCTATCCCGATCAAAATACCGAGGACATTTTTCAAAGAACTGGAACAAATAGTCCTTAAATTTGTGTGGAACCAGAAAAGGCCCTGAATCGCCAAGGAACTGTTGAAAAGGAAAAACAAAGCTGGGGGCTTCACGTTGCCGGATTTCGAGCTGTACTACAAAGCTGTGATCACAAAGACAGCATGGTACTGGCACAAAAACAGACACATAGACCAATGGAACAGAACAGAGAACCCAGAAATGGACCCTCAGCTCTTTGGGCAACTAATCCTTGATAAAGCAGGAAAAAACATCCAGTGGAAAAAAGACAGTCTCTTCAATAAATGGTGCTGGGAAAATTGGACAGCTACATGCAAAAGAATGAAACTTGACCACTCTCTCACACCATACACAAAGATAAACTCCGAAGGGATGAAAAACCTCGATGTGAGACAGGAATCCATCAAAATCCTGGAGGGCAACATAGGCAACAATCTCTATGACATCGGCCAAAGCAACCTTTTTCATGACACATCTCCAAAGGCAAGAGAAAGAAAAGATAAAATGAACATGTGGGACTTCATCAAAATAACATCTTCTGCACACCCAAGGAAACAATCAAAAAAACTAAGAGGCTGCCCACGGAATGGGAGAATATATTTGCAAATGATGCTACAGATAAAAGACTGCTATCCACGATCTACAAAGAACTTCTCAAACTCAATACGTGAGAAACAAATAAACAAATCATAAAAGGGGCAGAAGATATGAACAGACACTTTTCCAATGAGGACATACAAATGGCTAACAGACACATGAAAAAATGTTCAAAATCATTAGCCATCAGGGAAATTCAAATCAAAACCACACTAAGATACCACCTTACACCAGTTAGAATGGCAAAAATCAACAAGGCAGGAAACAGCAATTGCTGGAGAGGATGTGGAGAAAGGGGATCCCTCCTACATTGTTGGTGGGAATGCAGGATGGTGCAGCCACTGTGGAAAACAGTGTGGAGGTCCCTTAAAAAGTTAAAAATTGAGCTACCCTATGACCCAGCATTGCATACTGGGTATTACCCCAAGATACAGCTAGTGAAGAGAAGGGCCATATGCACCCCAATGTTCATAGCAGCATTATCCACAATAGCTAAATCGTGGAAGGAACTGAGATGCCCTTCAACAGATGACTGGATTAAGAAGCTGTGGTCCATATATACAATGGAATATTACTCAGCTATCAGAAGGAACGAGTTCTCAACATTTGCTGCAACATGGACGGCATTGGAGGAGATAATGCTAAGTGAAATAAGTCAAGCAGAGAAAGACAATTATCTTATGATTTCTCTCATCTATGGAACATAAGAACTAGGAAGACCGGTAGGGGAAGAAAGGGATAAAGAAAGGGGGGTAATCAGAAGGGGGAGTGAAGCATGGGAGACTATGGACTCTGAGAAACAAACTGAGGGCTTCAGAGGCGAGAGGGGTGGGGAAATGGGACAGACTGGTGATGGGTAGTAAGGAGGGCACGTATTGCATGGTGCACTGGATGTTATACGCAACTAATGAGTCATCGAACCTTGCATCAGAAACCAGGGATGTACTGTATGGTGACTAACATAATGTAATAAAAAAAACATTAAAAAAAAAAAGAAAGAAAGAAAAAGATAAAAAGCTTCGGCACAGCCAAGGAAGCAGTCAAGAAAACTAAGAAGCAGCCCAGGGAATGGGAGAAGATATTTGCAAGTGACACCACAGATAAAAGACTAGTATCCTGGATCTACAAAGAACTTCTCAAACTCAATACACAGGAAAAAAAATAATGAATCAAAAAATAGGCAGAAGATGTGAACACTTTTCCAATGAAGACATACAAATGGCCAACAGACATATGAAAAAATGCTCCACATCACTTGTCATCACGGAAATGCAAATCAAAACCACACTAAGATACCACCTTACAACAGTTAGAATGGCAAAAATTGACAAGGCAAGAAACAGCAATTGCTGGAGAGGATATGGAGAAAGGGGATCCCTCCTACATTGTTGGTGGGAATGCAGGTTGGTGCAGCCACTGTGGAAAATAGTGTGGAGGTCCCTTAAAAAGTTAAAAATTGAGCTACCCTATGATCCAGCAATTGCACTACTGGGTAGTAGTGCAAAGATACAGATGTAGTGAAGAGAAGGGCCATATGCACCCCAATGTTCATAGCAGCATTGTCCACAATAGCTAAATCGTGGAAGGAGCCGAGATGCCTTCCAACAGATGACTGGATTAAGAAGATTGGTCCATATATACAATGGAATATTACTCAGCCATCAGAAAGAACGATTACCCAACATTTGCAGCAATATGGACTGGACTGGAGGAGATTATGCTAAGTGATATAAGTCAAGCAGAGAAAGATAATTATCATATGGTTTCACTCATTTATGGAACATAAGAAGTAGGAAGATCGGTAGGAGACGGAAGGGAAGAATGAAGGGGGGATAAACAGAGGAGGAATGAACTATGAGAGACTATGGACTCTGGGAAAGAAACTGAGGGCTTCAGAGAGGAGGGCGTTGGGGGATTGGGATAGGCAGGTGATGGGTATTAAGGAGGGCACATATTGCATGTATAACATGGGTGTTATATGCAAATAATGAATCATGGAACATCAAAAACTAAGAATTTTTGTTGGAGCGGATGTGGAGAAAGAGGATCCCTCCTACATTGTTGGTGGGAATGCAAGTTTGTGCAGCCTCTCTGGAAAACAGTGCGGAGGTCCCTTAAAAAGTTAAAAATTGAGCTACCCTATGATCCAGCCATTGCACTACTGGGTATTTACCCCAAAGATACAGACATAGTGAAGAGAAGGGCCATATGCACCCCAATGTTCATGGCAGCATTGTCCACAATAGCTAAATCGTGGAAGGATTCGAGATGCCCTTCAACAGATGACTGGATTAAGAAGCTGTGGTCCATATATACAATGGAATATTACTCAGCTATCAAAAAGAACGATTTCTCAACATTTGCTGCAACACGGACGGCACTGGAGGAGATAATGCTAAGTGAAATAAGTCAAGCAGAGAAAGACAATTATCATATGGTTTCTCTCATGTATGGAACAAAATAGATTTTAAACCAAAGACCTTAATAAGAGATGAAGAAGGTCACTGTATCATAATCAAAGAAGCTGTCCAAGAAAAAGATCTAATGATTGTAAATATTTATGCCCCTAACTTGGGAGCAGCCAAGGAAATAAACCAAATAATAACAAAATTAATGAAACACATTGGAAATATAGAATAACAGTAGGAAACATTAACACCCCACTCACAGCAATGCACAGATCATCTAAGCAGAAGATCAACAAGGAAACAGGGCCTGCGAATGACACACTGGAACAGATGGACTTCACACATATATTCCGAGCATTCTATCATAAAGCAAAAGAATACACATTCTTCTCGAGTGCACATGGAACACTCTCCAGAACAGATCATATAGCTGGTCTATATACTGGGTCACAAATCAGGTCTCAACCGATACCAAAAGAATGGAATTATTCCCTGCATATTTTCAGACCACAATGCTTTGAAACTTGGACTCAATGACAAGAGGAAATTAAGAAGGAACACAAATACATGTAGGTTTAAGAGCATCCTATTAAAGAATAAATGGGTCAACCAGCAAATTAAAGAAGAATTCTAAAAATTCATGGAAAGAAATGAAAATGAAAACACAAGTGTTCAAAACATCTGGGATGCAGCAAAAGCAGTCCTAAAAGGGAAGTGTATACCAATAAAAGCCTTTTTCAAGAACCAAGAAAGGTCTCAAATACATAACCTAAACTTTCACTTAAAGGAACTGTAGAACAGCAAATAAAGCCTAAATCCATCAGGAGAAGAGAATTAATAAAGATTAGAGCAGCAATCGATAAAACAGAAACCAAAAAAACAGAACAGATCAACGAAACTAGGAGCTGGTTCTTTGAAAGAATTAATAAGATCGCTAAACCTCTGGCCAGACTTATCTGAAAGAAAAGGAAAAAGGACCCAAATTTATAAAATCATGACTGAAAGGGAAGAGATCACGACTAACACCTACAAAATAGAAACAATCATTAGAAATTATTACCAGCAACTATATGTCAAGAAATAAGCAACCTGGAAGAAATGGACGCCTTCTTAGAAACTTATAAACTACCAAGACTGACACAGGTAGAAACAGACAGTCTGAACAGACCAATAACCAGTGACAAAATTGAAGCAGTAATCAGAAACCTCCCAAAAAATAAGAGTTCAGGGCCAGATGGCTTCCCAAGGGAATTCTACCAAACATTCAAAGAACAAATAATACCCTTCAAAAGATGAATGGATAAAGAAGACATGGTACATATATACAATGGAATATTATTCACCATTAGAAAAGATGAATACTCACCATTTGCATTGACATGATGGAACTGGAGGGGATTATGCTAAGTGAAATAAGTCAAGCACAGAAAGACAATTATCATATGGTTTCACTCATATGTGGAACATAAGGAATGGCATGGAGGACCATAGGGGAAGGGAGGGAAAAGTGAAGGGGGAAAAACCAGAGAGGGAGATAAACCATGAGAGACTATGGACTCTGGGAAAGAAAACAGGGTTTCAGAGGGGAGAGGGGCGGGGAGATGGGATAACCAAGTGATGGGTATTAAGGAGGGCATGTGTTGTGATGAGCACTGGGTGTCACATGCAACTAATCAATCACTAAACACTATATCCAAAACTAATGATGTACCATACAGTGGCTAACTGAACACAATAAAAAAAAAAAGAAATCATATAAAAAAAAATAAAAATATCTTGTGAGACAAAAAAAGAATTAATACCTATTCTTCTGAAGCTGTTTCCAAAAACTGAAATGGAAGGAAAACTTCCAAACTCTTTCTATGAGGCCAGCATTACCTTGATCCCAAAACCAGACAAACACCCCACCAAAATGGAGAAACACAGGCCAATATCCCCAATGAATACAGATGCCAAAATTGTCACCAGGATACTAGCCAATAGGATCCAACAGTACACTGAAAAGATTATTCACCAGGACCAAATGGGATTCATTCCTGGGCTGCATAGGTGGTCCGACATTTGCCAATCAATCAATGTGATAACACTACATAATTAAAAGAAAAGACAAGAATCATGTGATCCTCTCAAATGATACAGAAAAAGCATTTGACAAAGTACAGCATCCTTTCTTGATTAAAACTCTACACAGTGTAGGGACAGAGGGAACATAACCCAATATCATAAAGTCATATATGATAAGCCAACAGCGAGGATCATCCTCAACAGAAAAAAGCTGAGAGCTCTTCCCCTAAGGTCAGGAACAGGACAGGTATGTCCACTATCACCACTGTTGGTCAACATAGTCCTAGAAGTCTATGTCTCAAAAATCAGACAATGAAAAGAAATAAAAACCATCCAAATCAGAAAAGAAGTCAAACTCTGACTCATTGCAAGTAACAAGATACTCTGTGGAAAACCCAAAAGACTCCACCCCAAAACTGCTAGAACTGATACAGGAATTCAGTAAAGTGTCAGGATATAAAATGAATGCACAGAAATCAGTTGCATTTCTATACACTAACAATGAGACAGAAGAGAAATTAACGAGTCAATCCCATTTACCAAAAACCAAAAGATACCTAGGAATAAGCCTAACTGAAGAGGCAAAGATCTATACTCAGAAACCTATAGAACACTCATGAATGAAACTGAAGAAGACACAAAGAAATGGAAAAACGTTTCCTGATCATGGATTAGAAGAACAAATATTGTTAAAATGTCTATGCTACATAGAGCAATCTATACATTCAGTGCAATCCTTATCAAAATACCATCAACTTTTTTCACAGGACTGGTACAAATAATCCGAAAATTTGTATGGAATCAGAAAGTCCCCAAATAGCCAGAGGAAAGCTAAAAAAGAAAACTACAGCTGGTGGCATCACAATGCCAGATTTCAAGCTCTATTACCAAGCTGTAATCATCAAGACAGTATGATGCTGGCACAAAAGCAGACACAAAGATCAATGGAACAGAACAGAGAACCCAGAAGTGGACCCTCAACTCTATGATCAACTAATCTTTAACAAACAAGGAAAGGATATCCAATGGAAAAAAAAAAAAACAATCCCTTCAACAAATGGTGTTTGGAAAATTGCATAGCCACATGTAGAAGAATGAAACTGGACCATTTTCTTACACCATACACAAAGATAAACCCAAAATGGATGAAAGGCCTAAATGTGAGATAGGAATCCATCAAAATCCTAGAAGAAAACACAGGGAGCAACCTCTGTGACTTCAGCTGCAGCCACTTCTTGCTAGACATGTCTCCAATGGTGAGGGAAAGAAAGGCAACAATGAATTACTGGGACTTCATCAAGATAAAAAGCTTTTGCACAGCAAAGGAAACACTGACAAAACTAAAAGAGAACTGACAGATGGGAGAAGATATGTGCAAAAGTTTTAATAGATAAAGGGTTAGTGCCCATAATCTATAAAGAACTTACCAAACTCAACACCCCAAAAATAAATGATCCAGTCAAGAAATGGACAGAAGACATGAAGAGAAACTTCTCCAAAGAAGACATACAAATGGCCAATAGACACATGAAAAAATGCTCAACATCACTTGGCATCAGGGAAATACAAATTAAAACCACAATGAGATGCCACCTCACACCAGTCAGAATGGCTAAAATTAACAAGTCAGGAAACAACAAATGTTGACGAGGATGTGGAGAAACAGGAACCCTCTTAACACTGTTGGTGGGAATGCAAGCTGGTATAGCCACTCTGGAAAACGGTATGGCGGTTCCTCAAGAACTTAAAAATAGAGCTTTCCTATGACCCAGCAATTGCACTAATAGGTATTTACCCCAAAGATACAAATGTAGTGATCCAAAGGGGCACATGCACCCCAATGTTTTTGGCAGCAATGTCCACAATAGCCAATCTATGGAAAGACCCCGGATGTCTATCAACAGATGAATGGATAAAGATCTTGCCATTTGCAATGACATGGATGGAACTAGAGGGTATTACACTAAGCAAACTATGTCAATCAGAGAAAGACAATTATCATACAATTGCACTCATATATGAAATTTCAGAAACAAAACAGAGCATCATACGGGAAGGCAGGGAAAAATAAAACAAGACAAAATCAGAGAGGGAGACAAACCATAAGAGAGTCTTAACAACAGGAAACAAACTGAGGGTTACTGGAGGGGAGGGGTTGGGGGATCGGGTAACTGGGTGATGAGCATTAAATAGGGCACGTGATGTAATGATCACTGGGTGTTATATACAACTCTTGAATCACTGAACTCTATCTCTGAAACGAATAAAACATTATATGTTAATTAACTGGATTTAAATAAATTTTTTTTTAAAAAGAAGAAAAAGCAGCAGCAGTTGCCACCACTGCCTAAGCCCTGAGCTAAAGTACAACTACAGTAATCATGTGATCTTTGCACACTTCCATGTCTCCCAATATGTCCCTTCCTTATGAGGAATACTGAATTTACAGTATTCTCAGCTAGTCTCTGACCAACTCTTGACAGATACTAGAATTGAAAGATTGACAGAATGTCAGGTATCAGAGAGGTGGCAGGTTAACTATACACAGGGAGGGAGGATTTGTTTAGCATTCTGACATATCATACCACATGTTATTGCCTAAATGTCACACTTGTCTTCTAAGGACTCAAAAGAAATCTTGGGATACACTAAAAAGATACTTAAAAAACATATTTTAAATTTATGAAAGAAAAGCATGCTTATGTCAGAAAATTTAGAAAAACACCATTCATGTGTTTTTATGTGAACTCCAAATTTGGGTGTACATAAAGTTAACAACCTCTTGGAAGTGAAGAGAAGGAAAAAAGGCCATTGTAGCTAGGATAGCAAGAATGAGGGAAAGAATGATATAATATGAGGTTAAAGAGGTATGATGAAGCTTAAAGGTGAAAGAGGGCCTTATAAATAGTATTAAGCCATTAAAGTTTTTGTATGTACTTGCTTTGTTTTAGGGAGATCATAGGTAATGGGATATGTAATTGGCACCATCAAATTTACATGTAGGAAAATACACTCTAGCTTTAATGTAAAAAACAGCCTGGAATTATGTAAGCATGGACACTGTTAAATCAATTAAGAGAAGATTACCACAGTCTTAAGTGAGAAATAAAGGAACTAGATGGAGGCAGAAAAGAGGAAAGTGGGCAAATTCAAGAAAGATTTAAGAACTACAATGGTCAGGATGTAGGGATGGATTTGTGAAGGAAAGGAAGGTGTCATGGTTGAATTCCAGGTTTCTAACTTGCATAATCCAATAGATCTGATGGTGCCATTCACTGAGATAGAAAACACTACAGTGGGACAAAGTTTTAGGGGGGAAAATCGTGCTTTCTTATTTAATTTTAGACATAATCATTTTGAAGAAAGTATCTACACCAAACAATAATCTTTTGTTTGCCACCATATTTACTCTCTACCTTTCAATGTATAGCTTATCTGTATCAACAGGCAACCTCACCTGCTAGCTTCTCTTGGGTTCAGTCAAGAGAAGGGAACCCTGGCCAGTGATCCGACTTGAAAGTAGGGTGAAGTATTTATTCCCTTGGCTCCCTCTCTGTGAGGTTGTCTTGGTCTGTGTCCTTCAATAGAAGATATCATTTCAAAACAGTCTCTTCTTTGTAACTCTCTACTGGGTATGAGTAACTACTTCCTTTTACTCATTCTGGTTAACAGCCTTATTTCTTAACATTCTCTATATTTCAACCCTTTGAAAATAAACCTTCTTTGAATGATCTTAAGTTGAATGTGCCACTTGTTTCCTGACAGATGAGAGACACATCCAGAGAATGTGTTAAATACAAAATTTAGAGGAGAAGTTTGGGCAAGAGACATGTATCAATGAGTCTTCTGCATATAGGTGATATAGGTATGGGTGAGATCACTTATGAAAAAAGTAGAACATGAGAAAAGGAAAGGCTCTTGGACAAAAACTTGAGATTTGGCAACATTTGGCAGTAAGAACTAGATGGAACTCAAATATTGGACAAGGATAACACTTAAGGCCAAGGGAGAATGAATGGAGTTAAGAAGTTTGAAGATTCATGTGTTGCCGGAAAGGAGTAGGTATATTAAATTTACTAAGTTAACAATGCATAGTGAGACATTTTATTGCTATAGTGCACTAAATACTTTACAGAGAACCAATAAGATGGTAACTACCTTAATCAATATAACCTCCTTACAACAACCATAAGAGCATATTATTATGGCAACACTCCTTAAAATATTAAAGAACTTGCCATAACCATATAATTGAAAACAGAAGACAGACAGACAGACAGACACACACACACACACACACACACACACACATACCCCTCTACCTCTATCTTCATCCTTAAGGGAGGCATATACAAGAATGTTTACTGTAGCATTCTATAAGAACAAAACACTAGAAATAATCCAAAATGTCCATCCCATCAGGTAAATGAATAAACTATATTACAGTCAATAGTGTAATATAATAGCAGTTGAAATAAACTAGAATGAAATAACTCAACACAGATAAATCTGAGACACATAATGTTCAGTGAAAACAGAAGGCTGATAAACATTTATATAAAAGTTGAGACGTGTAATAAAACACTGTATATTATCTATGAATATATCAAAACACAGTAACTACATAGAAATGACCTCTTTTTATGGTCATGAAGGAGTAACTGGAGCAAACTTACCCTGTGACTATGAACAATTACAAAACTGAACAAAATATATGAAGTGGAGCCACTGTGGAAAACAGTATGAAGCTTTCTCAAAAAGTTAAAAATGGGAACTGCCTTATGATCTCAATCGCACTACTGCATATTTACACAAAAAATACAAAAACACTAATTGAAAGGGATACATGCACCCCTATGTTTATAGCAGCATTATTTACATTAGCCAAGATATGGAAGTAGCCCAAGTATCCATAAACTGATGAATGGATAAAGAAGATGTGGTACATACATACAATGGAATATTACTCAGCCATAAAAAATAATGAAATCTTACCACTTGCAACAATGTGAATGGAGCTAGAGAGTATTAAGCTAAGCGAAATAAGTCAGAGAAAGACAATGCCATATGATTTCACTCATACGTGGAATTTAAGAAACAAAACAGAGGAAAAAATGAGAGCGAGTCAAACAAAGAAACAGATTCTTAATTCTAGAGAACAAACTGATGGTTGGGAAGAGGGCAAAGGATGGGTTAAACAGGTGATGGGGATTAAGCAGTGTACTTGTTGAGATGAACACAGGGTGATGTATGGCACTGTTAACTTATTTTATTGTACACCTGAAACTAATATAACACTGTATGTTAACTAATTGGGATTAAAATAAAAACTTAAATGGATATATAGATAGGTATGGATACAGATAAAAATATATGAATCAAATGTTTTCAGATGCTGAATATTAAATAGTGCAGGACTGTGATCTCCAAAAAATAAAGCAAATTAGGTGATCCCTAAAACTGCCCAGCTTTCGGAGTAAAGGCTATTTCCAGACTATGAGTACAAAAGCAGGGGAACCCAAACAGTCCAAAAGATTTCAGCTAAAGAGTCAGAAATAAGTACAGGGGCAAGATAAAGCACCTAGAAGTTGTAAGATAATTCAAAAAAGAAGGCATCAGTGCAGGAAAGAGCTTCAGAAACCACCCAAAGATCTGCTTCAGCTTTGCTGAGTATCAGCCTGTAACTGCACAGAGTAAAAATCCAAAAAGTGTAACAAGAATGACCAGGACATTGTAATGGACCTACAAGGAAGTTAACCCCCTGCCAGAATGAAGCCCAATTCTCTTTAAAGAAAGAAAACAGGGGCGCCTGGGTGGCTCAGTCGGTTAAGCATCTGCCTGTGGCTCAGGTCATGATCCCAGGGTCCTGGCATCGAGCCCCATGTCGGGCTCCCTGCTCAGTGGGGAGTCTGCTTCTCTCTCTCCCCCTGCTGCTTCCCCACTGCTTATGCTCGTTCACTCTTTCTCTCTCACATAAATAAGTAAAAGAGATTTTGTTTTTTGGATAGTCATAATATGCCCTCTACTCATACTTACACAGGGAGTTAAAGAGAAGCAAAGGAAGCAATTCTTCAACACCCTAGGTTTTAAGCTGCGTTCTACTAGGAAAGATTTTGAAATCTGCTACATAAAAAACAACACGTCATGCTATCTTCTCCCAGTAGATACATAAAAGAACAGGCTCAGAAAAGAAACTATGTACTACCATAACAAAAACAACTTTTTTTTTCTGATTTAAAAAGAAATTCCCTTGATTAAAAAAAAATCTATCTATCTATATATATATAGTAATTTTTATTTTCTTTTATCCTATTATGTTAGTCAACATATAGTACTTAATTAGGTTTTGATATAGTGTTCCATGATTCATTGTTTCCATGTAACACCCAGTGCTCCATGCAATACGTGCCCTCCTTAATACCCATCATCGGGCTAACCCATCGCCCACTTAAAATCCATTATTGGGCTAACCCATGCTCCACCCACCTCCCCTCCAAGGCCCTCAGTTTGTTTCCCAGAGTCTGTATTCTCTCATGGTTCGTCTCCCCCTCTGATTTCCGCCCCTTCATTTTTCCCTTCCTTCTCCTAACGTCCTCCATGCTATACCTTATGTTCCACAAATAAGTGAAACCATACGATAATTGTCTTTCTCTGCTTGACTTATTTCACTTAGCATAATCCCCTCCAGTTCTGTCCATGTTGATGCAAATGGTGGGTATTCATCCTTTCTGATGGCTGAGTAATATTCTGTTGTATATATGGACCACATCTTCTTTATCCATTCGTCTGTTGAAGGGCATCTGGGCTCCTTCCAGTTTGGCCATTGTGGACGTTGCTGCTGTGAACATTGGGGTGCATGCGTCCCTTCTTTTCACTACATCTGTGTCTTTGGGGTAAATACCCAGTAGTGCAATTCCAGGGCCATAGGGTAGCTCTATTTTTAACTTTTTGAGGGACCTCCGCACCGTTTTCCAGAGTGGCTGTACTAACTTACTTTCCCACCACCAGCGTAAGAAAGTTCCCCTTTCTCCACATCCCCTCCAACGTTTGTTGTTTCCTGCCTTGTTAATTTCTGCCATTCTAACTGGCATAAAGTGGTATCTCAAATATGGTTTTGATTTGAATTTCCCTGATGGCTAATGATGTCGAACATTTTTTCACGTGTCTGTTAGCTATTTGTATGTCTTCTTTGGAGAAGTGTCTGTTCGTGTCTTCTGCTCATTTTGTGACTGGATTATTTGTTTTTTGGGTGTTGAGTTTGAGAAATTCTTTATAGATCTTGGATACCTGTCCTTCATCTGTAGTGTCATTTGCAAATATCTTCTCCCACTCTGTGGGCTGCCTCTTTGTTTTGTTGACTGTTCCTTTGCTGTGCAGAAGCTTTTTATCTTGATGAAGTCCCAGTAGTTCATTTTTGCTTTTGTTTCCCTTGCCTTTGGGAGACGTGTCTTGAAAGAAGTTGCTGTGGCTGATGTTGAAGAGGTTACTGCCTATGCTCTCCTCTAGGATTTTGATGGATTCCTGTCTCACATTAAGGTCTTTCATCCATTTAGAGCTTACCTTTGTGTATGGTGTAAGAGAATGGTTGAGCTTCATTCTTCTGTATATAGCTGTCCAATTTTCCAAGCACCATTTATTGAAGAGAAAGAGACTGTCTTTTTTTCCATCAGATATTTTTCCTGCTCCAGTCGAAATTAGTTGACCATAGAGTTGAGGGTCCATATCTGGGCTCTCTTCTGTTCTCCGCTGATCATATGTGTCTGTTTTTGTGCCAGTACTGCCATGCTGCACTGGTGATCACGCTTTGTAACATAGCTTGAAATCAGGCAACGCGGCGCCCCCACTTTGTTTTTTCTTTTGATCAGTATTGGTGATTCTGGGTCTTTTCTGTTCCATACCAATTTTAGGATTGTTTGTTCCAGCACTTTGAAAATGCCATTGGTATTTTGATGGGGATGAGCAGCTGAAATTACAGATTGCTCTGAGCGTTATAGACATTTTAACAATGTTTATTCTTCTGATCCATGGGCATGGAATGTTTTTCCATCTTTTTTGTGTCTTCTTCAATGTCTTTCATCAGTGTTCTGTAGTTTCTAGAGTATAGAGCTTTGGTTAGGTTTATTCCAAGGTATCATAAGACCTTTGGTACTATTGTAAGTGGAACTCGATTCCCTTAATTTCTCTTTTCTACAGTTGCATTGTTAGTGTATAGAAAGCAAACGATTTCGTGCAATTTTGTATCCTGCCACATTGCTGAATTAGTGCTGCATGAGTTCTAGTATTCTGGGTGGAGTCTTTGGTTTTCCACTCAAAGTATCATGTCGTCTGCGAAGTGAAGAGTTTGACTTCTTCTCTGCCAATTTGAATACCTTTTTTTCCCTTTTTGCTTGTCTGATTGCTGTTGCTGGGACTTCTAGTACTATGTTAAATAATAGTGGCAGAGTGGGCATCCTTGTCGTGATCCTGATGTGAAGGAAAGGCTCTCGCTTTTCCCCAATAGAATGATATTTGCTATGGGCTTTTCATAGATGGTTTTTATGAAATGCAGAATGTACCTCTATCCCTACACTCGGAAGAGTTTTAATCAGAATGGATGCTGTATTTTGTCAAATGCTTTTTCTGCGCAATTGAGGACCATATTGTTCTCTTCTCTTATTAATGTGTTCTGTCACACTGATTGATAAGTAGTTGAACCACCCATGCATCCCAGGGATGAATCCTACCTGGTGTGATGGATAATCCTTTTAATGTACTGTTGATCCTATTAGCTACTATTCTTGTTGTGATTTTGGCGTCCATATCATCAGGGATATCGGTCTGTAATTCTCCGTTTTGATGGGGTCTTTGCCTGGTTTTGGGATCAAGGTAATGCTGGCCTTGTAGAATGAGTTTGGAAGTTTTCCTTCTGTTTCTATTTTTTGAAACAGCTTCAGGAGAATAGGTACTATTTCTTCTCTGAATGTTTGGTAGAATTCCCCTGGGAATCCATCAGGCCCTGGACTCTTGTTTTTTGGGAAGTCTTTGATCACTGCTCAATCTCATTACTGGTTGTTGGTCTACTAGGTGGTCAGTTCCTTCTGTTTCAGTCTTGGTAGTTTATAGGTTCACCAGGAAGGCATCCATTTCTTCAGGTTGCTTAATTTATTGGCATGTAGTTGTCGATAATAATTTCTAGTAATTTCTTCTATTTCCTTTGATGTTAGTTGTGATCTCTCCTTTCATTCATAATTTTATTAATTTGGGTCCTTTCTCTTTTCTTTTGGATGAGTCTGGCCAGTGGTTTATCGATCTTATTAATTCTTCCAGAGAACCAGCTTCTAGTTTTGTTGATCTGCTCTACTGTATTTCTGGTTTCTAATTCATTGATCTCTGCTCTAATCTTAATTATTTCTTTTCAAGTGCATAGCTTAGCCTTCTTTGTTGTTCCTTATCCAGTTCTTCAAGGTATAAAGATAGATTGTGTATTCTGGATTTTTCTGTTCTTTTGAGTGACTGTTAGATGGCTGTGTATTTCCCCCTTAGGACCGCCTTTGCAGCACCCCATAGGTTTTGGACCTATGTGTTTCTGTCTCATTGGTTTCCATACTTTAAGTTCTTCTTTGATTTCCTGGTTGACCCAAACATTCCTAAGCAGGATGGTCTTTAGCTTCCAAGTGTTTGAATTCCTTCCAAATTTTTTCTTGTGATTGAGTTCCATTTTCAAAGCACTGGGGTCTGAGAATATGCAGGGAACAATCTCAGTCTTTTGGTATCGGTCGAGACCTGATTTGTGACCCAATATGTGGTCTATTCTGGAGAAAGTTCCATATGCGTTCGAGAAGAATGAGTATTCTGTTGTTTTAGGGTGGAATGTTCTGTTATATATCTATGAGGTCCATCTGGTCCAGTGTGTCATTCAAAGCTCTTGTTTCTCGTTGATTTTCTGCTTAGATGATCTGTCTATTCTTGAGAGTGGAGTGTTGAGGTCCCCTACTATTTACGTATTATAATCAATATGTCTCTTTATTTGGTTAACAGTTGGCTTATGTAGTTGGGTGCTCCCATGTTGGGGGCATAGATAATTATAATTGTTAGGTTTTCTTGTTGGGCAGACCCTTTAAGGATGATATAGTGTCCTTCTGTATATCTAACTACCATCTTTAGCTTAAAATGTAATTTGTCTCATAAGAAAATTGCTACCCCATCTTTCTTTTGAGATCGGTTGGCATGATAAATTGTTCTCCATCCCTTCACTTTCAGTCTGGATGTATCTTTAGGTTCAAAATAAGTCTCTTGTAGACAGCATATGGATGGGTCATGCCTTTTTTTTTTTTTTTTTTGATTTAAAAACAAATTCCCTTTACCAAAATATATATATATATATATATTTTTTTTTTTTTAAATTTTCAAAAAAGAAAGAAAAGTTCAGATACATACCAAGGTAATATTCATAATATCCAGCTTCCATTTAAAAAACAAACAAAAAGATCACTGGACATGCCAAGAAGCAGAGAAATGTAACTTATATCTAGGCGAAAAACAAGTCAATAGAAAGACCTAGAAAAGACTAAGACAATGGAGCTAACAGATGAGGACATTAAAACCAAACATAATGATGAGAAATTAAGATATTTTTAAGAAGAACTAAACGTCTAGATTTGAAAAAATATAAAATCTGAAATAGAAAGTTCTCTGGATTACACACTGCAGATTAGAAATTTAGCAAAAAACTTCCACAGGGAGAAAACTAAAGTCTACAGATCAGAGAAAGAAAATGAAACCCAAGGAAGATAAAAGGGCAGAAAATTTATTTGAAGAAATAATTGCTGAAATCTTCCCTCATCTGAGGAAGGAAACAGACATCCAGATCCAGGAGGCACAGAGAACACCCACCAAAATCAACAAAAGCAGACCGACACCAAGACATGTTGTATTTAAATTGGCAAAAATATAGTGATAAAGAAAATACCTTAAAAGCAGGCAAGACAAAAGAAATCCTTAACTTACAAGGTAAAATCCGTAAGGCCAGCTGTAGATTTCTCAGCAGAAACCCGACAAGCCAGAAGAAAGTGGCATGATATAGTCAATGTGCTGAATGGGAAGAATCTGCAGCCAAGAATACTTTATCAAGCATGATTATCAGTCAGAATAAAAGGAGAGACAAGGAATTTCCCAGACAACAATAACTAAAGGAGTTTGTGACCACTAAACCAGCCCTGCCAGAAATATTAAAGGGGACTCTTTGAGTGGAAGGGATAGACCAAAAGTAACAGTACAAAGGAAGGAAACACAAAAGCAGTAAAAATGAATATTTCTGTAAAAATCAGTCAAGGTACTCATTAAAAAAAAAGACATAAAATATAACAACATACACCAAAATGGTGGGGAAGAGAAGAGAAAAGAATGGATTCAAACTTGAACAACCATCAACTTTACAGACTGCTATTTGCAGAAGAGGTAATATACAAACCTAATGGTAACCATATATCAAAAACCACTAATAAATACGCAAAGAATAAAGAGAAAGAAATCCAAATATATCACTAAAGAATATCAGCAAAACATGAAAGACAAAAAGATCAGAGAAAATCTCCAGAAACAACCACAAAACAAGTAATAAAATGGCAATCAATATGTATATATCAATACTTACTTTGAATGTAAATGGACTAAACACTCTCATCAAAAAGACACACAGTGTCAAAATGTATAAAAAAACAAAACTCAAATCTATGTTGCCTACAGTAGACACATTTCGGACCTAAAGAACCATGCAGATTGAAAGTGAAGGGATGGAGAAACAGTTATCACGCAAATGGATGTCAAAAGAAAGCCAGGGTAGCAATACTTATATCAGACAAACCACACTTTGAAATAAAGACTGTAACAAGAGACAAAGAAGAGCACTATATAATATTAAAGGGGACAATCCAACAGGAAGATATAACAATTGTAAATACTTATGCACACAACGTGGGAGGACCCAAATATATAAAACAGTTAATAACAAACATAAAGAAACTCATTGATGATAATACAGTAATAGGGGAGTTTAACACCCCGCTTGCATCAATGCACAAGTCATCTAAACAGAAAATCAACAACAAAACAATGGCTCTGAATGACACGATGGATAGATGGACTTAACAGATAATAGTCAGAACATTCCATGCTGAAAGAGCAGGATACATATTCTTTTCAAGTGCATATGAACATTCTCCACAACAGATCACATATTAGGTCATAAAACAGGCCTCGACAAATACAGTAAGACTGAAATCATATGACGCACCTTTCCTGACAACAACACTATGAAATTAGAAGTCAACCACAAGAAAAAATCTAGAGAGATCACAAATACATGGAGGTTAAAAATGTTACTAAACAATGAATGGGTCAACAAGGAAATCAAAGAAAAAAAATACATGGAAATAAATGAAAATCAAAGCACAAAGGTCCAGAATCATTCAGATGCAACAAAAGCAGTCCTAAGAGTAAAGTATATAGCAATACAGGTCAACTTCAAGAAGGAAAAATCTCAAACAAACTAACCTAACACTGAAAGGAGATAGAGCTACAAATGAAGCCTAAAGCCATCAGAAGGAAGAAAATAATAAAGATTAGGGCAGAAATAAATAATATAGAAACTAAAAACAAAACAAAACCAATAGAAGAGATCTATAAAACCAGGAGCTGCTTTGAAAAAATTAATAAAATTGATAAACCTCTAGCCAGACTTATCAAAAAGAAAAGGGAAAGGAACCCAAATAAATAAAATCACCAATGAGAAAGGAGATATAACAACCAACTACAGAGAAATACAATTCTAAGAAAATATTATGAAAAACTATATGCCAACAAATTAGACAATCGAGAAGAAATGGATAAATTCCTATAAATGTTATTAATTACCAAAAGTGAAACAGGACGAAACCGAAAGCTTGAACAGACCAATAACCAGCAAAGAAATCAAATCATTACCCAAACAAGTCCCAATAAACGAAAGTCCAGGGCCAGATGGCTTCCCAGGGTAATTCTACCAAACACTTAGAGAAGAGTTAATACCAATTCTTCTCAAACGATTCCAAAAAATAAGAGAAGGAATGAAAACTCCAAATTCATTTTATGAGGCCAGCATTACCCTGATTCTAAAACCAGATAGACATCATTAAAAACGAGAACTACAAGCCAATACCGCTCATGAAGACAGATGCAAAAATTCTCAATAACATACTAGCAAACCGAATTCAACAGTAAATTAAAAAAATCATTCATCACAATCAAGTGGGATTTATTCCTGGGTTGCAAGGGTGGTTCTACATTCACAAATGAATCAACCTGATATGACACATCAATAAAAGAAAGGATAAAAACCATATGATCATTTCAATAGATGTAGAAAAAGCATTTGACAAAGTACAACATCCATTCATGATAAAAAGCCCTCAATAAAGTTAGGTTTAGAGGGAACATACCCAGCATAATGAAGGCTATACATGAAAAACCCACAGGTAATATCATCCTAACTGGGGAAAAACAGAGCTTTTCCACTACTGTCAGGAATAAGACAGGGATGTCCACTCTTACCACTGTTATTTAACATAGTACTGGAAGTCCTAGCCACAGCAATCAGATAATGAAAAGAAATTAAAGGAATTCAGATCAGCAAGAGAAGAGGTCAAACTTTCACTCTTTGCAGGTAAGATACTATATATAGAAAACACAAAAGACTCACTCAAAACTACTAGAACTGATAGACCAATTCAGTAAAGTCACAGGACACAAAATCAACATACAGATATCTGTTGTATTTCTACAGGCCAGTAATGAAGCAGCAGAAAGAGAAATTAAGGAATCAGTTCCATTTATAATTGCACCAAAAACCATAATAAGATACCTAGGAATAAACCTAACCAAAGAGGTAAAAGATCTATCCTCTGAAAACTATAAAACAATGGTGATAGAAATTAGAGAAAAAAGAAATGGACAGACATTCCATGCTCATGGATTGAAGAACAAATATTGTTAAAATGTCTATATTACCCAAAACTATCTACAGATTCAGTGCAATCCCTATCAAAATAACACTGGCATTTTTCATAGAGCTGGAACAAAGAATCCTAAAATTTGTATGGAATGATAAAAGACCTTGAATAGCCAAAGCAATCTTGAAAAGGAATGCTGGAGGCATCACAATTCCGGACCTCAAGCTATATTACAAAGCTGTAGTGATCAAGACATATGGTACTGGCATAAAAACAAACACACAGATCAATGGAACAAAACAAAAAACCCAGAAATGAATCCACAATTATATGGTCAATTAATCTCGATAAAACAGGAAAGACTATCCAATGGGAAAAAGTCAAATCTCTTCAACAAATGGTGCTGGGAAAACTGGACAGCAACGTGCAAAAGAATGAAACTGGACTACTTTCTTATACCATATACAAAAATAAACTGAAAATGGATTGAAGACCTCAATGTGAGACCTAAAAATATAAAACTCCTAGAAGATAAACAAGCAGTAACTTCTTTGATTCAGCCATAGCAACTTCTTCCTAGATATGTCTCCTGAGGCAAGGCAAACAAAAGGAAAAATATACTTTTAGGATTACATTAAAATAAAAAGCTCTGCACAGTGAAAGAAACCATCAACAAAACTGAAAGGCAGCCTACAGTATGGGAGAAGATATATGGAAACGACATAGCTAATAAAGGGTTAGTATCCAAAATATATAAAGCACTTAGGAAACTCAACACCCAAAAACCAGATAAGCCAATTTAAAAAATGGGCAGAAGACATGAAGAAGACATTTTCCCAAAGAAGACATCAAGATGGCCAAGACACATGAAAAGATGCTCAGCATCACTAATCATTAGGGAAATGCAAATCAAAACTACAATAAGATATCATCGCACACCTGTCAGAATGGCTAAAATCAACAACACAAGAAACAACAGGTGTTGGTGAGGATGTGGAGAAAAGGGAACCCTCTTGCACTGTTGATGGGCATGTAAACTGGTGCAGCCACTCTGGAAAACAGTATGGAGGTTCCTCAAAAAGTTAAAAATAGGACTACCCTACAATGCAGCAATTATACTAGTAGGTATTTACCCAAAGTATACAAAAATACTAATTCAAAGGAATACATGCACCCTGATGTTTATACCAACATTATCTACACTAGCCAAATTATGGAAACAGTCTAATTGTCCACTGACTAACTTATGGATAAAGATGAGGGGTATATATACAAGTGAATATTACTCAGACTTAAAAAAGAAAGAAATCTTGCCATTTGCAAGGACATGGATGGAGCTAGAGAGTATTATGGTAAATGAAATAAATCAGTCAAAAAAAGACAAATAGCTTATGATTTTACTCATATGTGGAATTCAAAGAAACAAAACAAACAAGCAAAGGGAAAAGAAAGAGAGACAAACCAAGAAACAGACTGTCAACGACAGAGAACAAACAGATAGTTACTAGAAGGGAGGTGGAGTGGGGGATGGGTTAAACAGGTGATGGGGATTAAGAGTGCACTTGTAATGAGCACTGGGTGATGTATGGAAGTGTTGAATCACTATATTGTACACCTGAAACTAGTATTACACTGTATGTTAACTAACTGGAATTTATTTTTTTTATTTTAATGGTTTTTTATTATATTATGTTAGTCACCATACAGTACATCCCTGGTTTCTGATGTAAAGTTCGATGATTCATTAGTTGGGTATAACACCCAGTGCACCATGCTATACATGACCTCCTTAGTACCCATCACCAGTCTATCCCATTCCCCCATCCCCCTCCCCTCTGAAGCCCTCAGTTTGTTTCTCATAGTCCATAGTCTCTCATGCTTCGTTCCCCCTTCTGATTACCCCCCTTTCTTTAACCCTTTCTTCCCCTACCGATCTTCCTAGTTCTTATGTTCCATAGATGAGAGAAATCATGTTAATTGTCTTTCTCTGCTTGACTTATTTCACTTAGCATTATCTCCTCCAGTGCCGTCCATGTTGCAGCAAATGTTGAGAACTCGTTCTTTCTGATAGCTGAGTAATATTCCATTGTATATATGGACCACAGCTTCTTAATCCAGTCATCTGTTGAAGGGCATCTCGGTTCCTTCCTCGATTTAGCTATTAACTAAGTGGAATTTAAATTAAAACTTAAAAAAAATTATGTATGGTTAAGCTATGCCATGCTTTAAGTACTGATAGGGGGGAAAATGAAGTCAACCTAGATCTTTCTCTTTCGAAATGTAAGGAAAAGTAAAAACTTTTTTCAAATCAAAAAATAAAAGTTCACTGAAAGACCTACATTATTAGGAATGCTAAAGAAAGTTCTTCAGGCAGTAGAAAAATGACACCAGATGGCATCACAGATCAATACAAAGGAAGGCAGAGTGTTGGGATGAATAAATGTACAGTAAATTTAAAATACATTTTTCTCAGGTGCTGGGGTGGCTCAGTTGGTTACTTAACCAACTGCCTTCAGCTCAGGTCGTGATCTCAGCGTCCTGAGATCAAGTCCCACATCAGGCTCCCTGCTCAGTGGGGAGTGTGCTTCTCCCTCTTCCTCTGCCCCTCCCCCTGCTCCTTCTCTCTCTCGCTCGCTCACTCTCTCAAATAAAAAAAAATACATTTTTCTCTTCATTCTTAAATTTCTTCAAAAGATAACTACTTAAAGCACATACAATAATGGAGTACTGGGGTTTATAACATTTTGTAGAAGTAAAATGACAACAACAGCACAAAGTATGAGAAGAGGTAAACAGTACATGGTGCAGTAGTATAACATCTGAAGTTAAATGTGGTAATTTAAGCGCATCTTGTAAAGCCTAGAGAAGCCACCAAAAAAGAAATTTCAAGTAACGATGACTCATACGCCAACAGCTGAGAAAAAATGCAATATTAGATAATGTCAGAAATATTATCAGAGATAAAGAGACATAATAAGGATGTCAATCCATCAAAAAACCATAAGCATCATAGGTATATATACATGCAATAGCAGACTTTCAAACTACAGGAAGCAAAATCTTTCAGAACTCAGAGTACAAAGAGACAAAGGTCCCTACACTAAAAATCAATTGTATTTCTATATATTGGCAACAAAAAATTGTAAACTGAACTTAAAAAATTATTTACAGTTGCATCAAAAACATGAAAATATTATGAGTACAGTTAACCAAATATGTGGAAAATGTAATCACTGAAAACTAAAAAATGGCACTGAAAGAAATTTACAACTATCCAGAAACTGACTGATAAATTCCATGCAATTTCAATCAAAACTTCCTCATGCTTTCTTTTTTTTTGTGGGCGTTTACAATATGATCTAAATCACACAGAAGTGCAAAGGTGCTAGTATAGCCTAACAATTTCGAAAACAAAAAACAAAACACAAAGCTGGAAGACTCATACTACCAAATTTCAAAGCTTACTATAAAGCTATAGTAATCAAGTCAATGTATTAGCCTAAGGATAGACCTATAGATAAAAGTCCAGAAAGACTCATAAATAAATGTTCAACTGACTTTCAATAAAGATGCAAATCTAATTTAGTAAGGAAAGAATAGTTTTTTTCAACACATGATTCTGGGACAATGGACTAGCTATATGGAAAAAAAACTTTCACCTTTACTTCAAACCACACACAAAAATTCACTTCAAATGAATCACAGACCTAACCATAAAAAATAAAATTTAGAGGGGTGCATGGATGGCTCAGTTGGTTAAGTGTCCAACTCTTGATTTTGGCTCAGCTCATGATCTCAGGGTTGTGAGATCAAGCCCACATGGGCTCTGCATTGGGCATAGAGCCTGCTTAAGATTCTCTCTCTCCCTCTCCCTCTGCCCCCACTCTCTCTCTCCCTCTCTAAATAAATAAATAAATGAATAAAATAAAATTTAGAAATTTCTGGGGAAAAAAGGGAGAAAATTCATAATCTTGGGTAAGCTTTCTTCGGTCATAAAAAGCACAAAACACTAAAACAAAAGAATAAACCTGAAGTTAAAATGTTCTATTTCTTAAAAAACACTGACAATGAAAAGTCAGGCAAAAGACCAGGAGAAAATATTTGCAATAAATATATATCTGACAAAGTACTTGCATCCATAATACATAACAGAATTCTTAAAATTCAATAATAAAATGCATGGGAATGAGAAAGTGAGAATAGTGGTTTCCTCCGGGAGCAAAGGAAAAATCTAGGGAACACTGATTTAACTATGTTAATTTCTTTAAAAATTGCTGAGTAGTGGGTACGTGGACTTTCGTTATAATTTGATTCTTTGCTTCATGTTTAAAATATTTATAATTTAAAAATTAAAAGTTAACACTAAACCCAAAGAGAAAGTTTAATTCGTATTACTCCATGAAATTATCACAGTCACCAGGACATTTAATGGAGGATTTTCGCCCATATCTTATTCATCTATGTTTATTTGACGTTAAGCATAAGGACATACAAACATATAAAGTTGAAGAAAAGAAAAAGATTCAGTTAGATTTCTAGTTTTCTACTATCCATTCCTACTTGGATGTTTAAATGTTTCCTTCATCACTTCAAACAACTCACTAAAAAGAGTTCACTGATCTTTCCTCATACTGTAGATTCAGGCCCCTCTGTTCTCTTTGATAGTTCCATCACATCACAAGTCAAAAGGACAGTGTATTAGTTAGGAGCACAAGCTCTAGAGCCAAAATGCCTGGGTTCAAAATCTTGATTATGACTCAACAATTGCCTAACCTTGGGCAAGTTAATTAATCTCTCTGTGCTTCAGGATAAATGTTAAATACATGTAAGATACTTAGAGCTTAACCTGGCAAATAATCACGTTCAATAAATGTTAAGCATTCTTTCTTATTTTCTTTTTGCTGCTATAACTATTAATTCAACTATGTCCTGACTTATCTTTGTCTCTTCCTTTGTTACACCTAGTATAAAAGAAAGTACTTAGTCTTGTTGCTTGTTCCCAGAACAATCTGACCTCTCTCTCCCTATATCTCTGGTCATCAGCACTGAAGATCTAGATATAGCTTTCTTCCTACAGGCCTTCCTTTTCTTCATTTTCTCTCCATTCCAATCTATGATACACTATTGTCAGATTAATCTTTATCCCCTTTCATAAAATCCCCTTTCCTATAGCAGGAATAGCTCTATAAGGTTTTGTAAAAGGAAAAAAAATATTTCACAGTGGGTTCTGAATCAATCACTAGAATAAAAAGTATGGTGGGAGAAAGTCTCAAGGTTGTTTTAATCATACAAATATTAAAGGAAGCTAAATTTATTACTATGAATGTAACAAAGACATATTACAAATTGCCGTTGAGTAGCATCAGTAGTTCCCTATTGCATTAGCAAACACTCCTAATATGGTTTGAGTTTGAGATTTGATTTACCTTAAAATCACCAGTCTTTTTTGAGTAATCACCTCTTTGGACCCTAGTCTGTTTTGTTATAAATAAAATGTTATACAAATGCCATCAATCTATGCTCCCAGACCCTAGAAGGTAACACTAATTAAGCACAACATTCTTTCCTGATGAGCCCAGGATAGGCTGAGTTATACAAAAAATTAATACCAATGGAGGAACTGGCAGAGATGAACCTATGTGTCATTTTGAACTAAGCTCTGGAGTTTCTCCTAATTTTAAAAGTCTGTGAATCTATTCTAAAGCTATGCAAATCTATATAAAACTCTTCTAATCTAAAATTTAGTAATACTTCTATTTTCATTTATAATTCATTTGATTATACTTCTAGAAATCTAGAAAGCGTTATGAAATCTTTTGTAAAAATTTGTGTATAGTTTCAAAGTAATTTGTTTTGATATTTAAAACTGTATTTTTAAACAAATTGTTGACACTTCATTATGAATTCATACTTGAGTGACAATGCATTTTGCAACACTACTAAAATGGGCCCAAAATTTGATATGGGCACACAAAAATTATACAGCTACTCTTTGAAAAGTAGTTCCTAGAAATTTTAAAATGACTTTTTTTTTTGGAAACATTTACCTTTTTTCTTCTTTTGCTCTCAGCTGTTCTTCCTGTCTCAAAACTTGAACCATTATAGATTCAAAAACTCCACTTGTCAAGCCTGCCAAACTTCGTGGTGTTGACCGACGCCTTGTTGAGGTACATGCAGTTCCCTTCTCATCCTCCAATCCATAATAGCCTCTAGATGTAACTGCTATCGTTGTCTTTTCTCTCAAGTGCCTTGGAGAAGAATAAGTCAATTCATAAGGTCAAATCTTCTGGGTAAGCAATAAACCCCATTCACCAGCATCTTAAGAATAATCTCTTTCGCTAACTATATAAAAAGTATATATTAAACCTTACTTAGCTATGCTCCAGATTTTTATCTGCCCTACATAATTTCTAATTTTCCTTACCCATATCATAAAATTAGTCTGAATGACAGACCCTTCCCTACATTTAAGAAATATATAAATCTTGGGGCGCCTGGGTGGCTCAGTTGGTTGGGCATCTGACTTCAGCTCAAGTCATGACCTTGGGGTCCTGGGATCAAGCCCCAGGTCAGGCTCCCCACTCAGCAGGGAGTCTGTTCTTCCCTCTACCTCTCCCTCTGTCCCTTCTGCTGCTTGCGCTCCCTCTTTCTCTCAAGTAAATTAAAAAATTAAAGAAAAAAAGAAATATATGAATCTTTCACATTGAAATTAAGAATTAAAAAACTGTCTCTTCAATGGAAAAAAAAAGTTTATTGTTTGCAAAATTAAATGCAGCTTATCTTTACGTTTCTTCATATATTTCATACTACCTGTAGGTATAGGAAAATGCACAATACCACAAACACATTTTGGAAGAGAAAATTCATGGTACATAAACACTTTGAAGAAATTATAGACAAATGAAACATTACAATATATTAAGTACTACAATATGTAACTGCAAATTTGGAAACCTACAAAAGGTATATAAAAAGAATCTAGGAATCAAGACTCCCTTTTCAGTGTCACACAAATGTCTCCCTACCCTATAATATTCTATTAATGCACTAAGATATTAATCTAATACTCAGAAATACTGATAAAAAAGTTTCTCAGCAGTTTATTTAATTATCCATAAATCCCTTTAATGAATTTGAAATAACCATTTACACTGGAAAAAGAAACGTTAATCTTACCAAGTTTCTAAGTCTAAATTAAAACCTGACTTCTAAACTTCTATCTATAAATAGGGCTAATTATAAAAAGCATCAGGGAAAATATCTACTCTTCTACCTCTGTAAAATACGCTAGAACCTCTGAAGGTTGTGAACATGTTGTTTCTACAACGGCAAAATCAAGTCAATATCCCAAGTTAGCATTCAATATGCTGGATGAATTCTATGTAAATTAAAAGTTGACCCTGTAATCAAAATTTCCTGCTTTCCTATAGGCTTTCTTTAATACAAAATAGGCTAAGGTTCAATAAAACAAACCTTTATGGCACGAAATACAATCAAATGCCTTTCCATCCTGAATTTTGCACACTACGGTTCTGTAAACATAAATGTCCTTTTATACACAGATTAAACAATGTATACCACAACATGGAATAACATCCATCCATCAAAAGGAATTAGGAAGTCTGTACGTACTCACTGTAAAAGATGTCCATATTACACTGCTGAATGTAAAACAGTTTCTGAATATATCTTTTAACCCAAAAGTAATGACATGTAAGTATATGTATGTGTAAACATACATAGTATGTATGTTTGCGTACAAATTCAAACTCTCACCTAGACTACTGCAATCTCTTCATGACAGGCATTCTGGCTTCTATTCTAATCTCCTTATAGTCTATACTTCATGTAGCAACCCAGGTCATCCTTTTAACAGGTAATCAGATCATGTCATTCCCCTGCTCTGTCTCCTCCAAAGCCTTTCATTACACTTAAAATCCAAAGTTCTGAAGGCCTAAAAGATCTAGTGCAGGATGACCGGTATCTACCTCTCCAGACCCCGTTTTCTACCACTCTGCTCATCGTAGCTCTTTGTGTCCTGGCCACAAAAGTCTCTGTATTATTGTCACACCAACACCAGCTTTGCCCTTGATCATCCTTATTCCTCATCTAAGGAACTTTCCCTTCAATATCTGTATGCTAGGCATTATCACTTCATCCAAATCTGTTCAAATGCCAGCATACCTGAGAGGACTTCCCTGACCATTATAACTAGTAAAGGATCCCCTGTCACTCTTTGTTCCCTTAGACACTTCTTTTTCTTCCTGTTTATCACTACATTATATTGTATAATTATTATTTGTCATTTTCCATCTCACCAGAATGAAAGCTCCAGGAAGATAAGGATTTTGTTTTGTTAATGGGTGTAACTTGAGAGCCTCAAACACCAATGCATTCAATATTTGTAAGGATACAGACCACGCTGTTTTTCATTTTAAATTTACATACATAAAATTTAAGTTGAAAAATTCCAGTCATCTATTTCCTCTGTAGGAAAATACCAATTGAACATTTGTTACTGACTACTTGGGCTTCATTTATCAGAGAATAAAATGCAATAAGATAAAAATAATTAAGTCTCACCTCCAAATAAGAATTGTCAGATAATTAATATACAATTAAAATACACTAAAATAACTCTCCCTTTCTAAAGTTCAAGGTTTTTTCCCTCTTACTTGGAATATTATTTTATAAAATCAGTCTGACAATAGTTTGAAAATAACAGATTGCTAACTATAAGCAAAAGCTAAGCAATAATTACAACTGACTCCTGGTGTTTTAGTTATCCTTTCTTTCTTTCTTTTTTTTTTTTTTTGAAGCATAGAAGGTCTTTTCTGTATTGCTAATACATTCCAAATTTCAAAATTCAGAGGCTTAATTCTGTTTCAAATTATTAAAGTAGTAAAGAAGTGAGTTGATATTAAGCTTTACTTATGGCTAATAAATGTAGTAACACCACCCTCCCCCACTAAAAACAGATGTCTGAAAAGGTTTCCATTATTATGTGATTTTTTTTTTTAAAGATTTATTTATTTATTTATTTGTTAGAGAGAGACAGCCAGCGAGAGAAGGAACACAAGCAGGGAGAGTGGGAGAAGAAGAAGCAGGCTCCTAGTGGTGGAGCCTGACGTGGGGCTCGATCCCATAACGCAGGGATCATGCCCTGAACCGAAGGCAGACGCTCAACGACTACACCACCCAGGCGCCCCTATTATGTGATTTTTTTTTTGTTTTTGTTGTCAAAATAATATAAATGTTCACGTATAAAAATTGTATCTGCACAATTAAAATTTGGAAACAATTACCTAATCTGTTTAAAAATATTCTAAATAAAGAGTTTCAGTCATTATTTTAACCCATTTATTGGGTTAATGCTGGAAAATTTAAATCCAAAAATAAATAAATAATAAAAAAAAATTTTAGATGCAATTACAGCCCTCAGGATTCTGGCAAGATAAACTAAAAATGAGGTGATATTTAACGAAGAGACTATTCACAAATGTGTAGCCAAGGTTAAAGGAAAACTAGAAAGGGATAGTGAAGCACTCCTGGGCTAGCTAGTGAGCTATCATCACTCTATGCCCAAAAGGGGAAAAAGAAGGGATAGGTACTGGAACAAAGAAAGGTATAATTATAGAAGAGGGCCACAGAATGATGGAGCACAGTTACTGACAATCTGTAGCCCAGCAAAGAGAAAGCTGTTACAATATCCCAACCTTCTCTGTTCTCCTGTCAGTGCCTCCCACTTACTGAACCCAATCAGAAGCCAGAACACAAGGCAGACCAGCTGATGCAGTCCTTAGAAATCAGCCTCCGAGGACACAGAGCACATTGCACAAAGGTGGAGAATAGATTTGGAGGGATAAATGAAAACTATCCAGCAAAACAGAACCTTCGTATCAATCTTCAAGAGCAACTAACTGAAATTAGAGAAGACAACTCTTACTAGTGATTTTCAACAGATATTTTTGCCTGTTTGAGGGGAGCCTGGGTGGCTCAGTCAGTTAAGCATCTGCTCAGGTCATCTCAGGGTTTTGGGATCGAGACCCATATCGGGCTCCCTACTCAGCAGAGAGTCTGCTGCTCCTCTCTGTGCTCTCTCTCTCTCAAATAAATAAATCAATCTTAAACAAATTTTTTGCTTGCCAGTTTGATAAGCATCACAATGTAGTCAGCCTAGCTTACAGTGCCCTTCCACCTGGATTTATGCATCTTTATGAGCCCTGAACTACAACAGTCATTAACCAAGCACCAAAAATAAACTTAACATAAAACAGACCTTTCAAATAGCTCCATTGCCAAGTATTAAACCAAAATTTTCAAAACTAATTATCACAATGTGCTCACCCACACTGTTTTGTAACATTAATGTTAAAACTTATTTTTAAAATATGCTTAATCTCTCGAGTTTAAGTACCTAAATTATAACATTTTACAATATATAAAATATAATAGTACAGAATACGACTAAATGACGGATAAATAAATGTAGATACACTGAGGGCACATATTCAAAATACTTTCTTTTGGGAAACCAGATCACAAAAGTTTGGAAACCACTGCTCTCAGATTCAGCTGTATCAAATACCCAAAAAAGTTTTCAGAAAAAAGAAGTCTTCATACCTACAAAAAGTACTTTTGCATTTATCAGACTATGAAATTTATTTCTCACTTGATATTCTTTCGTTTTATTCTTCCAGTTGTTACTTATTCCCCCCACATTTTAAAAAAAAGATTTACTTATTTTAGAGAAAGTAAGGGTGGGGGAATGGGCAGAGGGAGAGTCTCAAGCAGACTCCACACTGAACGCAGAGCCCAGACAAGGTTCCATCTCATAACCACGAGATCACATCCTCACCAAAACCAAGAGTCCCACCCTTAACCAACTGTGCCACCCAGGCAGTCCCTCCCACCCCCACATTTTAAACTCATCACGTCACCCAGATCTCCAATCCCTTATTTGATTGCTTCATTTGCTCTAATATAATTCAGTGTCTTTTAGCTATTCATATAGACAAGTAGTTGGAACCCATCACACATGACAAACCTCTTAACCAGTTATCTGTCTCAGGCATTCCATTTCCTTCTTGCATCTCAGCCAAAAACTCCTTCATTCCTAATACCTCCACTCCTAAGCACTGCAGGAAAAATCACCACCTTGTACGGTTACCTGTGTAACCAAACTGAGTTCAACCCCACCTAAGAGGACTTTTTAAAGGTCAACTCCCTCAATGATACTCCATAACAGCAATTTCAAAACATAATCATTATTCAAATGCTTCACCCCACTACCCATCATAACTTAGTAACTGACTTTCCCTACCACTTGTTTCACAGAGAAAATGGTAGGTTTTCTGCATTTTTTTTTTTTAATTAGGCTCCACACTCAGCATGGAGCCCAATGCAGAGCTTGAACTCCCAACCCTGAAATCACCCAGGCACCCTGAAAAACTGGTAGTTTTTATGGAAGAGCTGCATGACTAGTTTTACGGAACAGCTCCCATTTCCTGTTTTTTGCAGAACAAAATTATCTAAATGCTACTTTAAATTGCAGTGAAAAAATGTGCTTCTCATTTCAGAATTCGTATTTCATTTATTACCTTCTGTAATTTCAACCTCTACGTGCTAGTTGTCTTTATCATACAAACATGTAAAAGTTTATCTTAAAAACCAACCATAACCATAGGTGGCTCAGTCAGTTAAGCACCAGACTCTTGGTTGTAGCTCAGGTCATAATCTCAGGGTACGAGATGAAGCCCTGAGACTGAAATCCTCTCTCCCTCCCACTGCTCCTCCCATTTGTACACGCCATCTAAAATAAATAAAATGTTTAAACAACAACAACAACATTCCTTGTAAAGAGTGACATCTAAACTCCCAACCCATTTCATGTTTCATTCACACTCCAATCTGGCATTTGCCTGCACTTACACTACTGAAATCACTCTTCCCAAATGATCTCCTATTTTAAACTTCAAAAGATATTTTTATTACGTTTTTTTTGAATTCCACTACAGTTAACATTAACTATTATATCAGTTTCAGGTGTACAAAATAGTGATTCAACAATTCCATATGTTACTCAGTGCTCATTATCCTGTGTACTCTGTAATCCCCATCACATACTTCACCCATTCCCCCACCCACCTTCCCCCTGATAACCATCAGTTTCTTCTCTATAGTTAAGAGTCTGTCTCTTTTTTTCCCTTTGCTTGTTTTGTTTCTTAAATTCCACATATGAGTGAAATCATACAGTCTTTGTCTTTTCCTGAGTGACTTACTTTGCCTACCATTGTACCCTCTAGCTTCATCCAATGCCATTGCAAATGACAAGATTTCATTCGTTTTCACGGCTGAATAATATTCCCTTGTAGATTTATACCAGTATTTCTTTATCCATCCTTCAGTTGATGGACACGTGGGCTTCTTTCATAATTTGGCTTTGCAGATAATGTTGGTATAAACATCGGGATGCATGTATCCCTTTCATTTAGTGTTCTTGTATTCTTCGGGTAAATATCTAGTAGAGCAATTCCTGGATCCCAGTCATTCATTTTTAGCTTTTTGAGGAAACTCCATGCTGTTTTCCACAGTGCCTGCACCAGTCTGCATTCCCACCAACAGTGCACAAGTGTTCCTCTTTTTTCACATCCTCATAGACACTTGTTTCTTGCATTGTTGATTTCAGCCATTCTGACAGGTGTGAGATGATATCTCATTATAGTTTTGATTCACATTTCCCTGATGATCAGCGATGTTGAGCATCTTTTCACGTGTCTGTTGGCCATCTGATATCTTCTTTGGAGAAATGTTTGCTCATGTGTTCCCCAGTCTTTAACTGGATTATTTACTCTTTAGGTGTTGAGTTTCATAAATTCTTATGTATTTCCGATACAGACCTTTTATCAGATATGTCATTTCCAAATATCTTCTCCCATTCTGTAGGCTGCCTTTCAGTTTTATTGATGGAAGTTTCCTTTGCTGTGCAGAAGCTTTTTATTTTGATATAGTCCCCAAAGTGTATTTTTGCTTTTGTTTCCTCTGCCTGAAGAGACATACCCAGGAAAAAGTTGCTACAGCTGATGTCAAAGAAGTTACTGCCTATGTTTTCTTCTAGGGTTTTTATGGTTTCAGGTCTTTACATTTAGATCTTTTGAATGTAGATTTAGTTTTGCATATGGTATAAGGAAGTGGTCCAGTTCCATTCTTTTGCATGTTGCTGTCCAGTTTTCCCAACACCATTTGTTGGAAAGATTTCACTTTTTCCCATTGGATATTCTTTCCTGTTTTATCAAAGATAACTGACCATGCAAGTTTTAAGTCCATTTCTGGGTTTCCTATTCTGCTTTGCTTGATCTATGTGCTTACTTTTATGACAGTACCATACTGTTTTGATCACTTTAACTCTATAACTAGAAATCCAGAATTGTGATGCCTCCAACTTTGCTTTTCCTTTGCAAGATCACTTTGGCTATTCGAGGTCTTTTATCATTCCATACAAACTTAAGGATTCTTTGTTCCAGCTCTATGAAAAATGCCAGTGTTATTTTGATAGGGATTGCACTGAATCTGTACATAGTTTTGGGTAGTATAGACATTTTAACAATATTTGTTCTTCCAATCCATGAGCATGGAATGTCTGTCCATTTCTTTGTGTCATCTCCAATTACTTTCACCATTGTTTTATAGTTTTCAGAGGACAGATCTTTTACCTCTTTGGTTAGGTTTACTCCTAGGTGTCCTACGGTTTTCGGTGTCGTATGGGTACATTTATTCCTAAGTGTCTTATGGTTATGGTGGGGGAATGGGTGAAATATGTGATGGGGATTACAGAGTACACATATGGTGTCTTATGCAATTGTAAATGGAACTGATTCCTAATTTCTCTTTCTGCTGCTTCACTACTGGCGTATAGAAATGCAACAGATTTCTGTATGTTGATTTTGTGTCCTGTGACTTTACTGAATTGGTCTATCAGTTCTAGTAGTTTTTCAGTGAGTCTCTTGGGTTTTTTATATATAGTACCATCTTATCTGCAAATAGTGAAAGTTTGACTTCTTCCTTGCTGATCTGAATTCCTTTAATTTCTTTTCATTGTCTAACTGCTGTGGCTAGGACTTCCAGTACTATGTTCAATAGAAGTTCTGAGAGTTAGACACCCATGTCTTCTTCCTGACCTTAGGCAAAAAGCTCTCTTTGGAAAAGTATCTATTCATATCATCTGCCTATTTTTAATTGGATTATTCATTTTATGAGTGTTGAGTTTTATAAGCTCAATGTCACTGATCATCAGGGAAATACAAATCATAAAATACAATGAGAGATCACCTCACACCTGTTAGAATGGCTAATATCAACAACACAAGAAATAATGGGTGTTGGCGAGAATGTGGAGAAAGGGGAACCCTCTTGTACTGTTGGTGGGATACAAACTGGTGCAGTCACTCTGGAAAACAGTATGGAGGTTCCTCAAAAAGTTAAAAATAGAACTACCCTACAACCCAGCAATTACAACACTACAGATTTACCCAAAGAATACAAAAATATGAATTCAAAGGGATACACACACCCCTATGTTTATGCCCGCATCATCTATAATAGCCAAATTATGGAAACAGTCCAAGTGTCCACCAACTGATGAATGGATAAAGACGATATGGGGTATATATACAAGGGAATATTACTCAGACATAAAAAAGAACGAAAACTCACCATTTGCACAAACATATATGGAGCGAGAGAGTATTATGCTAAGCAAACTAAGTAAAAAAAAGACAAATACCATATGATTTCACTCACATGTGGAACTTAAGAAACAATACAAGGGAGCAAAGAGGAAAAAAAAAAAAAAAGAAAGAAAGAAAGAGAGAGGCAAACCAAGAAACAGACTCTTCACTGTAGAGAGCAAACTGACGGTACCAGAGGGGAGATAGGCAGGGAGATAGGTTAAATAGGTGATAGGGATTAAGAAGTACACTTGTAATAAGCACCAAGTGATGTATGGAAGTGTTAAATCACTATATTGTAACCTGAAACTAATATTACACTGTATGTTAACTAACTGGAATTTATTTTTTTAAAAGATTTTATTTATTTATCTGACAGTAAGAGAGACAGTGAGAGAGGGAACACAAGCAGGGGGTGTGGGTCAGGGAGAAGCAGGCCTCCCACAGAGCAGGGAGCCTGATGCAGGACTGGATCCCAGAACCCTGGGATCATGACCCGAGCCGAGGGCAGACGCTTAACGACTGAGCCACCCAGGTGCCCCAACTAACTGGAATTTAAATAAAAACTTAAAAAAAAATAGATCCAAACACACCACGAATGTCATGTATTATAAAAAATGTATAAGACAACAATGGAAAAAATAATGCTGCAAAAACTGGCTGAATGTGAGAAAAAACAAAGGTGGATTTCAACCTTACGCCTTGATCAAAACAAACTCCAGACAGATCCATTCACTTGTTCAGTCATTCATTTCTAAGTACTTATAGGTAGTGGGCTAGGTGTTAGCTAGGTGTTAGCAACAATTATAACAAGATGAACACAGGCAAGATTCCTATCCTCACCGAAAATAGACAAAATGAGTAAGATACGAAAAGTGAGTAAACAAATACATATATACAAGCATCAGTTCTAACTGTAAGTTACATACTATAAGCTCTGTGAAAGACAGTCAAGAACAATTTCTCTGAAGAACTGACAGGAGCAGCCCGCCATGACAAAAACAAACACGCAAACCAAACAATCTTGGGGACAGAGTATTCTAGATAAAAGAACAAATATCAAGGCTCTAAGGTGAGAAATGGCTTTGTAGGTATGTAAAATGGTAAGCCAAACTCCTTACTATAGCTTAAGTGCCAATGAAACACTTTAAGCAAGATAATGACTTCTCTTAATGTATGTACATTTTTAAAAGTTCACTCTGGCTGCTAAGTAGAAAATGAGACTCTAGGAGGAAAAAGCAGAATAAAGAAAACAAAAGTCAGGAAACTACAACAGTATTCCAGGCAAGAGATGATAATGACTCGTACTTAAGTGGTGAGAAACAGAGAGGGATAGGCAAGAGTTAAAACACAATTTTAAGGAAGAAGGCTCACAACTGGTTGATATGTTTAATATGAGAAATAAATGAAAAGGAAATATCAATGACAAAAACTAGTTTTTTCGCCAAAGCAACTTGGTGGACAGTGGAGTAATTTATTGAGAAGGTAAGAATAGGCTTAGAAAAGCAAAAAACAAAACAAACTACAAGTTCAGTTTTGAATACGTTAAAATTTGAGATGGCTAAGAGACACCCAATTGAAGAAAGGAAACTAGTAACAGTAGTAGTTTCTTAATAGTAGAGGAGCAGGGGACTGGTGAGAGAAGGAGACATTTTTAGTGTCTGTATTACCTACATACGTTAAATTTTTCCCACCAGATATACTTATTTTTTAAATTAATAAACTACTAAAACACACACTAACCACTATATAGCTAAACAAAGTCCATGTACAGTGTAGAGACTTCTCAACTATTTCCTTTAGATTTTCACATATTTCACACATATAATCATTTTTAATAATTTTATTGCAAATACTATCAATCCTACCACCACAGGTATCTAAATGTTCCTTCCTCCTTGAAATCCCTTATGATCCCTTTCTCTCCAGTCTCTCTTTCAGGTAGAAAGGCTCCTTTCTCTCAATCCTTATAGCTCCTTGTTCATAAGCATCACAGCATAGTGATTAAGTACCTGGGTTCTGGAGCCAAAGAGTCTGGATTCCAATCCAGGTGGTTCCACTAACTAGTCTAGGTGAATTAATTTTTGTGCCTCCTTTCCTCATTTGTAAAATAGGTTATATAAATCACCAGTTACCTCAAGAGTTGTATGGATTAAATAATTTCATACTGATAAAGCCCTTTAAACACAGTGACAAGGAGTGGCACTTAATATATGTTAACTATTACTAAAATTATGATAAAGTGTAATTTCAGAAGTTCTACTGGGCTTTTGTGTATTAAAGGCAGTCAAGGGGCGCCTGGGTGGTTCAGGGAGTGATCCCAGAGTCCTGGGATCGAGCCCCGCATCAGGCTCCGTGCTCCGCTGGGAGCCTGTCCCACTCCCCCTGCTTGGGTTCCCTCTCTCGCTGGCTGTCTCTGTCAAATAAATAAATAAAATCCTTAAAAAAACTAAAAATAAAAAATAAAAAAATAAAGGCAGTCAAGACAGGTTTTATTTCTACTACTTGCTCTAGACTGGCAAATTAATCACAAGTACTGTTGAAAAGGATAATTATAAAATATAGTAGAGTGATGAAGATACTAGAAAGCTAGCTAACTTCTGTGATTAGAAATACTGAAATATATTTTTAAGATATATTCTTACTATAAATCTTACAAACTCATCATGGCATGACTGATGACTTCAACCTACCTGTCAATGAGTTAGGCTAATTTTTACTGAAGTTGGTCTGTAATTTTCTATTGGTAGCCAAACAAAGCAAAAGACAGCTAATCCATATGGCAAAAAAATAACTTTTTAGAAGAAAAAACTACAGGACATTAGGAGAAGGAAGGAAAAATGAAGTAGGGGGGAACATAGGGGGAGATGAAGCATGAGAGAGTATGGACTCCGGGAAACAAACTGAGGGTTTTAGAAGGGAGGGGGGTGGGGGGAATGAGCTAGCCCAATGATGGGTATTAAGGAGGGCACGTATTGCATGGAGCACTGGGTGTTATACGCAAACAATGAATCATGGAACACTACATCAAAAACTAATGATATACCACATGGTGATTAACATAACATAATTAAAAAAAAAACAAAACACCAAACCCCAAAAACAAACAACTACAGGGCCAAAAACCAAAACAAAACAAAAACCACATTACAAGATCTTACTGTTGTTATCCTGCTAGTGTACAGTCTCATATGTAACAACATTCACATGTAACATTTGATTAACAAGTAAAATCAAATCTAATAGGTGATAAGAGGGATATAAAACTGTAGATATGGCAAATCCAAATTTTGTATTGAAATTTTGTGTGTGAGTAAGCAATACATATGATATAGATAAGACGGCTACCAAGTGATTATCTCTCTGATGGGATGGGTGATTTTTTATCTTAATTTTTTGACAATTTTCTGTTTTTTCCAAATCTTCTTCAAAGAGCATGCTTGGCAGAGTATTTATAGCATATGGAAAGAAATGAATAAATTTTAACTGTTAGTAGAAAAAAGATTTTAACTGCTATGCTATTAAAGAATTAAAATAGATCTCAGTTATCCTATAGTCTATGTGCTCTTGCCATGATACTTGTTTTATTTTTTTTAAGATTGCATTTATTTACTTGAGAGAGGGACAGGGAGAGAGAACACACAAGCAGGGGGAGTGGCAGACAGAGGGAAAAGGAGAGTCAGGCTCCCCCCTGAGCAGGGAGCCCAATGTGGGGCTCCATCCCAGGACCCTGGGATCATGACCTGAGCTGAAGTCACCCAGGTACCCGCCATGATACTTGTTTTAAAATAAGACTTAAATATAACCAATAACCTTTGACTTTAAATCTCGCTACCAACCAAATTCCCTATCCTGGAATTAGTAATTAGAGGAAATAACTAAAGTACTGACAATTGCACCATAATCAGGGATTCAGATAAACCAGAGGATATAAATGGTTCTCACACTTGTTCAGTACTCTGTGGATCACCATGAAATATTGCCATATTTAATTGTTTCTTAAAACCTTTTATTTAACATGTCATTTATTTGGGATTATGTTCTTATAATTACATTACACATACAGATTTGGTATAAAAACCAAGCTGTCAAATTAACCATAACCAGCTAATACTGTCAATATGTGTTTGCAATTTATTAATTATATTTGTCATACTCTTTTTTTTTCTTTGATTACTGGCAAACAAAATTGTTGAAATAACTTGGTAGATAGAATAACTTAAATTGGGGGGCGCCTGGGTGGCACAGCGGTTGAGCATCTGCCTTCAGCTCAGGGCGTGATCCCGGCGTTATGGGATCGAGCCCCACATCAGGCTCCTCCGCTATGAGCCTGCTTCTTCCTCTCCCACTCCCGGTTTCTTTTCCCTTTTGAAAAAAAAAAAAAAAAAAAAAAAAAAAAAGAATAACTTAAATTGGTAGATAGAATAACTTAAATTGGTAGAATTCTGTATTGCACATAAGTTTTTCTCTGTGAACTGGGAGAAGACTGAAATTATTCTATTAAAGAAACACGTCCAACCTAACATTATTTAGATATTTAAATATAGCATCTTATCTAAATTATTGGCAAAAATAAAGTACTGTCCTTCTCTTCTTTCTAGCATTACTCTTGGATTTCTGCTTAATGTAAAACAATTTTTTCCAGATATATTTCTATATAATCCTCCACCAAATCTGTGACTTAAGAGAAATAAAGTCAAATGCAAAATTAAGAGAAGCCAAAAGTTAAGGTAAAGAAAAAGATCAAATTGACATGTTTTCTTTTCTAATTCATGTCATGTAAGTGTCCCTTGTAATTCTCTAGCTTAAAAGCTTTTAATAACTCACTAATTTGAAATATCAAACTCTTTATTAGCATAGCATATTAGGCCCTATGTGATCTGGCTCCATAATCTGCTCCCCGCTCTGTTAACACCTGTCACTACTTTTCTATATATAACTACACTGTAGCCAAACTACTGGCCATTTCCTAACTACCTACTGTGGCTTTTGCCTTTGCACTTTTTTGAATATTCTATTCTTGTTGCCTGAATGACCTTTACAGCAACTTAGTTTATCAATTCCTATCTTTCCATATTCATCTTTGAATCCCTCCCTCTACAGTGCCTTATCAAATAATAAGCAATGTAAATACACGCTGAACATAATTGTCTTACTACACTAACCACATGCTACTTTCTACTATGCTTTTAAATACTGTATCCATCCTTTAAGAGAAGATATGGTTATCTGCATTAAACTTAACCATTATCTATTAAGCTTCTCCCCACTTCAAGAGCCAACTTCTAGAGACACAAAAATGGATAAGACAATCCTAAAATTTAATGAGTCAAATATATATGCAAGCAGACAACTTCAATATCATAGTATTCAAAAACTTCAGTACAAACCATATGAATCCAAAAGGTGTATCCTGTAAGAACAGAGGAGTACACCTAACCCATGCTGAAAAGAAGAGGAAGGAAGAGATGGGCAAAGAAGTTTGAGAGGACAATTGTGTTGTGTCTTTAAAAACAAGCAGGAATTTTGACTTGATGTAATGGAATATTTCATTTTCGTATGCTCATCTATTTCATTAATTCAAGAATTACCAAACAACTATTATGTATGCCCCAGACCCTGAAGATGCAATGGTGGATAAAACATATTCTTTGCCTTCTTGGAAGGTGCAATAAGATAGAGAGCCAGATACATCCCTAACGTAATTTTCTTACATGCTATAAACAGACGCAAAACTAAGAATCATGAAGTACATAGGAAAAAGCAATTAATTCTGTATCAGGCTTCAGAAAAACTAAAATATACACCTCCCTAGAAAAACTAAAATATACACAAAAACACACACACTCTTTTGCATACTATATGGAGGGAGGGGGGGGCGTGTAGAATTCCGGTTTAAAAACTTCACATTTTATAAAGGCTTGGAACTCATACTGAACTACAAAAAGAGAAACACAAAATTTAAAAATCAACCAAAAGTATATGAGGTCAACTAATATATAATACTTTATCTGACATAGTGCAGAGCAACGCTACAATAGCTTACCTTGGATCTCTTTTCATTGCTCCCAAAGATCAAATGAGAAACACAAAGAATAGTATTCACGTCCAAAGCTGATATATAAGATCAGACAAACACGTTTAAACGGATATGCAAACAGATGAGAATAAAACCCAGTGTCTTTTTAACTTCAGACTTTTAACAATATTGACGTTATATTAACATAACATCATAAAATTAGCCCAATGTAGTAAAAGTACTCCTAGAATTAATGCTTTAATATGATTCTAAGTTAAACTCTATTTTCTCAGATTATATATAAAGTAGCTTGCTCTAGAAATTACTTTCATGTTCTAAACTCCATGAGAGGAAGAAACTGAGAAAAAATTACTTGTCGTATAAAGTTTAATAGATGACTTTTAACTGTGAAGAAAAAAACCCCCAAAACCTTATAAAATCACTACTCATTACTCCTTTAACAAATTCAGCAAAATTACATTATGCCATCATGCTAAATCTAATAATTCATAATTGATTTAAAAGGCAAAACTCGAAACTAATAAACTCATCATTACCTTAGGAAGTAGTCTTGACCCTTGCCTCAAAAAAAAAAAAAACTCTAAATTTGATGGCGCTTCCAGAACTACCAATTTATAGGAAATACAGAGGACAAAAGAATGGAATGCTAGCAGCAAAATCCAAGACTAGAAGACTCCAAATAACCTGGTTTTTTCAACAAAATCAATGCAAGAATGAAGGAGAGAGAGACAGAAGAAAGAGAAATCTATAAATTAAGAGACATATGAACCAATCACAACGTGTGGACTTATTTGGATCATGTTCAAACAATATAAAAATTTTAAAATTATGATTTTTGAAGCAATTGGAAATATGAACACTAGATTATGCTATTAAGAATTTGTTTTTTTATGGTACTGTAGTTACATTATAAATGAAAGTGTTCTCATCTCTGAGAGTTACAAACTGAAGCATTTACAGAATGTTGTCAATGACTTGCTTCAAAATAATACAGAAGGGAGGTATACAGAGGGTATGGATGGGGCAGAACCAGCCATGAATAAATATTATAGGGGACAGAGTAATAGGCATGTGAGAGTTCAAATATTGTTTTGCTTTCATGTATATTAGAAATACTCTAATAAAAGGTTTTGTTTTAATATAAAAAAATCTAAAAATAGAAATTGCTTTGTGTAATATTCTGTGACAAACTCATAACTTTCAAGGTCTCTCCGTTCTTTTTCAGAGGAATAATAAATCTAGTATCATCTCCTCACCCCATCCCCGACACACCCACTTTTTTTCAGATACTTCTGCAAACTGTATTCCACATGAAAACATGAGTACAGGGCTCTCCTCTCACTTCTCTCCTGCCTTCCCTTCATTTCAACCATAACCCAAACTGCAATGCAAATAAGGGCTGACAAGTATAAAAACCATGCTAAATATTTCAATGACTACTCTAAATTCTGAGGAGAAATCAAATATGCACAGTGTTACTATATCCTGAAGCAACAGTCCTCAAACTATATTTGTACATAAAAACCATTTAGGGAGCTTATTAAAAAGGTAGATTTCCTTATCTCCACTCAGATTCAGAGTTAACAGATTTAAATATGCTATCCTGGAGCTAGGGAATCTGCTTTTTAACACCATTCTAATGTTGGGGATCTAGGAAACACCCTTTGAGAGATAAGCCCCCAAAACCTTTGCAAATGACCTTTAGAACTTATAACCATGTACTGCTTAACTGCAAGACAACATTTATAGAAGTCAAATGGCAACAAACCAAGCAGAAAAAGTCCCTGCCCTCACAGATTTTACACTCTACCAAGAGAGGAGAAAAAGATATATGTAATTACCCCTGAAACTAATAATAGCCTATAATGTTAACTAAATCGAATTTAAATTTTAAAAAAATTGAAAAAAGATATATGTAATTAAATCATATATGTTAGGTTACAATAAATGCTATGAAGAAAAACAAGGAGGTTAAGGGGGATAGATAATGACTGGGGAGAGGAATATTACTTTAGATACGATGCTTAGGAAAGACTTGCAAATAACGTAGCTCAGAAAAGAAAGTGAGCAAGTCAGGAAATGAGTTTATCTGTAGGAAGAGTCAAATTTAAACCTGCTTTTCCTCAAGCACAAGTATTCAAGACAAATATAAAATATATCTTCAATTTTGTTTATTGATTATATTCTAATATTTTTATCCTTCAATTATAGTAATCCAGATTTTAAAAAATTAAGCTTACGGATGTGCCTGGGTGACTCAGTCAAGCATCTGCCTTCCACTCAGGGTCCTGAGATCGAGCCCCGCATCAGGCTCCCGGCTAAGCTGGAGACTGCTTCTCCCTCTCCCTCTGCTACTTCCCCTGCTTGTGCTTTCCCCCTCTGTCTCTCTCTCTCAAATAAATACTTTAAAAATAAAAATTAAAATAAGAATAAAAAATTAAGCTTATAAACTAACACGGAAACAATCTATATTTATAACTGTTTTTATGGGAAAACATTTCTATGTAGTAAGTTTTTCAGATGGTCTGTTTCTATCCTTCAATGTAAATGAAGTGGACTTTGTCCTTAAACAGGAGAAAAGCCCCTGAATTCACTGGGAAGTATATATTTAGCAGAATTTTAGTGTTCCTTAGTATATTTGTTAAACAATCTACCACTGAAATTGAAAAGCAGTTTAAAAACATAAAATCAATATGAGTAAAGTACTCACAGAAGAGCAGTATTAGTAAAGTACTTACAAAATTGTAGCAAGAGGTTTATAATCAAGCAGTTTTACCTTAAACTGGTTTATCTCAATTGTATTCTTATCTTTTTATCTTATAATAGGAAGCCTACACAGAAATGAACAAGTGGGAATTTCCAGACATACTAAAACACTTAAAGAAATATGAAAGAGCTATCAGAAGAGTTATTTTTGTGAAGTTATTTTAAGATAGATGGCTGTACTCAAAGCTTTAAATGTAAAATTTTGGAATGAGTTCTTACCATTAACTATTCCAAGTCCTTAAAAGTACACCTACAAATTCTATATATTTTATATTTTGAATGGTATTACAAAAATAACAACAGTAATACATGGTCATTGTAAACAAGAAATCGGGAGTGGAAGGGAAAATTAAAAACACCCACCCCAGTTCCACTACCCCATTATGACAATTTACCTGAATGTACTATCTTACAACTTCAGTGATACAAATTTTTAACAAAGTCATAAATACTAATTTCCTTTAAATAAAATCTTTTTTTAACCAGAAAGTAATACGTTTATTGTGAAAAATCTAAGACATACAGAAAAGTTAAAAGAAGAAAATGAAAAATACCCAGAATCTTGCTACTTAGCAATAACCACTATTAACACTTTGTTGGTGTTCCTAAGTCTTTTTTCAAAGTGAACATATTTAATATACTTTTTTTTTTTAAGATTTTATTTATTTATTTGACAGAGATAGAGACAGGCAGCGAGAGAGGGAACACAAGCAGGGGGAGTGGGAGAGGAAGAAGCAGGCTCATAGTGGAGGAGCCTGATGTGGGGCTCGATCCCATAATGCCAGGATCACGCCCTGAGCCGAAGGCAGAAGCTTAACCGCTGTGCCACCCAGGTGCCCCTAATATACCACCTTTTAAGCACAGTTCATTCTGGAACACTCACAGGTCCCAAGTGGAAGATGATACAACAAAGGGCATGGTGACAGATAATACTACCACTGGGGTTTATTAGTCTATCCCGATTAAAAAAAGAAGAGCCTCAAGTAATTCAATACGTATTTTAAAGATTCATATTACTATGCAAGTTCCTTGGAAATAAAAACAGCTGTTACTTGTTATGGGCACCTCTAATTTTATGAAGATAGCCTAGAAATGATTTGAAAGTTAAAATACAACTATGGAAGGGACCCAATCTCTCTGAAACATGACTCCCCCCCTGCCCTAGTTTTTTTCCTTAGAAATAAAAATAAATAAAAGGGCACAAATAAATACAATGAGAAACAGGGTATAAGGCAAAACATACTTGAACCTATCAGGACATTTTTACTGTATTAAATCTAAATCACTCTCAAATTAACAAGTGGAACAAAATCTCCTAAATTAATAGTCTATAAATTTACTATATTCCATATAATACCTTTTACTTATTCCAGAATGAACTCTTTTCAGTTTTATTACTTGCCTCTCCTTAATTATTTCAGCTTTTAGCTGCATTATACAGATTTTAATCATATTCTTCTAAAGGTTCATCTTTCCAGTTTGAAGGCAGTCAACCCTCACAAAAAGTTCTGTCTTTGGTCCTCTTGTATTTTCACTACTCTGTCCTCAACAATCTCATTCACTCCCATTTCTTCAACCACCATCCCTCTACAGATTAATTCCTAATTAAACATCTCTAATCTAACCCTAGTCACACTGCTGAGCTCTATCTCAGCCTTCCAATAATTCTCAGGTGCGTATCTTCAAACGAATTCCTCATGTTCTCTCAGCATCACCATCACCTGGGCTCAAGTTCATTTTGTACACCATTGTCTCCCTCATACCCCAAATCCAACAACTTGCCATTTAACCACTTGCACCTCCTGAATTTACCTCTTTTATAGCCTCACTCGCTTTTTCATTCCTATTGCTTATTATCTCGTGATGGATTAACTCAATAACCTTTTAAATAGTTTCCTTTCTTCATCTCTTTCCATTTTAGCTTTCAACCCTCAAAATACTAGTAAAATCATGTCACTCCCTTAGCTAAAACCTGTAATGGATCTACACTGCTTACATTCTAAATTCCTTAGCAAGCATTCCAGGTCCTCCTTAATTAGCCCCAGCCTATCCTTCTAGATTTCATGAGTAAGCCAAGATGTACCATCAAAAATGCAAAAGTGATTATGTTCTCCCCATTTGTAGGGGGGAAAAAAACGAATGTACTAGATAGAATCTCAATTAAGGGTTTCCTCCCACAATTTGTTTTAAACCTTTTGGACCCCTAACAAAAAATCATATGATATAATTAAATAGAATTTATCAGTATTTTCTCAATGTTCTGCAAATAGTACCATAGACTTCCAGATGTCTGACAATGGCACAAGTTTGAGAATCACAGTTTAATATATTTAACCTTTTATTATAATTGTGTGTACATGTACCACCTTTTAAACCTTTTGGGGACAGGAACTGTCCCCTAAATCCTAACACAAACCAGGTGCTCAATAAATGTCTTGTTAATTAAAATCCCTCATCCTTTTATCAGTGCACCTGAACATTTTCTGACTCTTCTCCAAATAACCCAACTATTTTTTTTAGAACGGCAACTGTAATAAATAGAACTACATGGAGTATCAAGGTCTAACATTCTATAGTTCTGAACAAGAGGTAAATCCAAATTCTATTACCAAAGGTCCCCAATTTTTAAAGATTTACATTAAAAAGATAGAATTACAGAATCCAGTAGAAGTGGGGGAAGTTCGGCTACTAGGGAGAAAGAAGCATCCCATCTAAACTCCCAATTAATTTCTGGATTTTGATCTTAAGCAAGTCAACAAAATTCAAAATTTAATCACTTAGGAAGTGATTAAAATTGGTCTATAAAATTTATTTGTATTTCAGTACTTGTACTTGGAAGCCACTAGTGTTTTTACATTTCTGAGGCTTCATGATGATGCTGTTGTACTCTCATCCCCAAGAAAAAACGTTCTGCCAAAAAGCAATCACGAAACTAAATAACCTTCAGCTGTATTTTAAGAAAGCATTTTTTAAGCCCATTACACATACCATTTAACAGCATGTCAGTTCAGAAATCAAAAATAATTTTAACATGGAAATGTTACAGATGATTTTCATCAAAACATTATTTTTTGTTTTTTTTTAATGCCAGTATAGTTAACATACAGTATTCTATTAGGATCAGGTGTACAATATAGTGATTCAACAATTCTACACTGCTTAGTACTCATCATAAGTATACTTCTTAATCCCCATCACCTATTTAACCATTCCCCCCACCTTCCTCTCCTCTAGTATCCATCAGTTTATTCTACATAGTTAAGAGTCTGTTTCTTGGTTTGTCTCTTTTATAAATTCCTTTGCTTGTTTGTTTTGCCAAAGTATATTTTAAATGGCCAAAATTAAAAATTTAAGTTCAGCTCTGTTGGGGTCCCAGGTGGTAACTCTTTGATAGCTACAATCTTTTAAAACTACGAAAAGCCATCTTCTGGCTTCATAGCAATATTCTTAAAGCTTTCAACAATATTCTAAAATTTAAAAGCTTTCAAATACAACATTATTTAAAATGTGGAGGAGTCAAAAATTCTTATTTATATTTGACAGTTTCTACAGCTCTGCACATAACTTCCTATTAAGTATTTTTTATTCCTTTTCACTTAGATGATCTTCTCCATACTTCTAATGCTAATTGCTATTTCTGTCAATTGCTTCAAATAAATGAATGAGATCCCTTCTAAAATATAACTTTTACCTAATCTCTTTACCCCTTCTCATTTCCTCCTCTCACTTACTATCCCCCCACCTTCAGACTTAGGTCTCCTTCTTAAGTTCCCCTTGTACCTGTTTATATGTCCACTATTAGAATCATTATCTTTTTAAGTTTGTTTCCCTACCACTTAGGGGCAGGGTACTTATCTTTTGATCTCAGGGACTTGAATGTCTAACTTTGGCAGATACTCACATATTTGTACAATCAACTTATCTAAACTAACACTTCCATAGTACAAATGTATGGACTGAGATTCAAATTAAACACTGTGTCCACAGTCCAGGGTACTAATGCCATTGGGCTGCTCTAAGATAATGTGGCATCTTTCTAATGTACCTCATTTCTTGCTCATAAAATACTTATGAAAGCTCAGCAGTATTAGAGCAGCTGTAAAGTTCTCTATACAATTATCTAAAATTAAGAATTAATTCAATATTTTACAAATATATATAAAACAAAACTTAAATTACATCTGGGTGATTTTTTATTACTAAAACACCATATACCATGTATTTACAAATAAGGTATTTGAGTCAACTGGGGAAAATCATACTCATGTGGCCAGTCTATGGAATGTTGTTCTGAAACATATATCTCTATGTATCTTAATTGTATACCAAACAGTTATAACCAATGCTTTTCTCAAAATTATCCCAAAGTATTTATTTAGTAATAACTCAGATTTTAGGCTATTACAGAAAAAGAAATGAATTCCTAGTATCGATAAGTATGGTCTGGCAAACCCATTATGTACAGAATGTTTATATACATCAAATAAAATGAAAGCAAGGGACTCAAAACTTTATCTGAGACCATCATATCATTTTTTTGCTATTAAAATGCAAGAATTTTATCTTTCTTGAGCTAAGAATATCAGAAATACATTATTATGTTTATAAACAACAGAATGTTTTAAGTTTAATTTCTAAGTATGGATGCTATTAGATCATATGGGAATACAGTATTCTGAGCATTAGCCACCAGGAATCATTCTAAGCATTCAGAAATTAACTTTATGAAGAACAGAAATAATCTCCCTCTTTTGTAGGACTCAAGAAGTATTTCTTACACACACAATGCTTCTGAAAACACCTGTAATTCATCCAAACCAATACGATACTTCTTAGCACTTTCATGCAACCATTCTCTCATCTCATTCTAAATCCCTGTTTCCACATTTATAAAATTGGATGCTCGGACTAGATGAATTCTATGGTGCCTCCCAGATCTAAAATCTTGTGACATCAATTTGGAGTATATTTTACTACTTAAAAATAATGACATGTGAATGGACTGTTTTTCTTAAGAGTCATAACTATAATGACTCTGTGGAGACAAGAACAATAAATACACTACACAAGTACAGTATCACTAAAGTATTAAAAGTAAGCCTTTTTGTTTTCTACTTTATGAATTCTACTTTATGAAAGGATTCAAGAAGGTATTCCTTAAATAGGGACCCCTTACTGATTCAAGCACTATGTTAACTATTGCTTTCAGTGAAAGAAGTCACTGATAGTCTTGAAAACATATGGGAAGCCACTGACACATTAGGTTATTTTTAAATTACCATTATAAATCAAGGAGCAAAAATCTACAACTTCTCAGGAGCTATCCATAAAAGCACTAGTATAATGCCCAGCTTTAGATATGAAGAAAATATTCATTTTATTCAACTACTAATTACTAATACTGTAATGGTAATAACTTATATCTAACTATGGAACAGGCACTGTTGACTTCACATTTATTAACTCATTTAATCCTACAGTAACACCATCAGGTACTATTATTATCCCCATTTTACAGATGAGGAAACTGAAGCCAAAAAGGTAAAGTGGCTTGTTCAAGTTCACTCAGCTCTTAAAAAACCAAGCTAGTATTCCACTTCAACTACCATTTCCAACATTCAATTATTTTTCTATTACTAAAGAGCTTCACTTGAGAAATTAATCTGGCTCCCATCAAATATATGATTATAAATACGTTTATTTTAGTACCTCTTGTGCTACATTACTTCCTCTCACTAAAGAAAAACAGCGGACTCTGAATATGCACAGTGCCACCTGAACTATGATTTCTAGTAAACATAAATGTCTAAACGTTTTAAAAAATTGTGTTCATGCATCCACTATTATCGCAAAAATTCAGTCTGCTCATGAAGCCGAGAGAAAAGATCAGGAACACGCCAGAGTAATTATTAATCATTTAAAAACAATCCATAAATTTACGATGGCCGACATGGGTAATGAAACTATACATTTTTTGGTTTGAAACTACCACCTTTTTACATGAGCAAAACACAGTTTTCTAACGATATTTCATCCTAAAAACTTTTTTAATGTCACGTTAAAACTGTCTAAAAGTTGTGGTCCATCTTCTAACCCACTAAAACTTTTCCTCTACCCTATCCCCGTAATTCTTCCCATGGGCATCATTTTACTTTGTATCTACTGACTTTACCTGCTCTTCGGCGCTCAGGACTGGGCTCCCTTTCAGCTTTACACATGGGTTCCCACATCCACCACACCCTTACGAGCCCCCCACTCAGGGCTGCTCCTTCTCCTCCCCGGGCTCTCCAACACCAGCTCAGCACCTGTACCGCTACGCCCCCCGACCCTGGCCCAACCCATCCTCGGACACGTGCGAGACTGTTTGTGTCACTCCATCAGTCCCACCAGGGACGGGGTTCACTTACCGAGAGAGAAGCGCCAACTTTTGCTCCAGCATCATCTCCAGCTTCTGGCCCTGTTTGGAGACCCAATGGTCCACCCCATGCAAGCGGTAGCACGTCTCCAGCATCAACCTGAAGTCCGCCACAAACTCGGTAATGCCCCCATACCGGCCGCTGGCGAACTTCTCCTCCATCTTCAGCAGACACATGCCCTGCCCGAGCTGTTGCGGGAGAGTGCGACCGCCCCTGCCGCCGCTGCGCGGCCCCTCGGCCACCTCATCCTCCCCGGTGGCAACGCCCCCCAAGGGCTGCAAGAAGGGGGCGGTGAGGCCCCGGTGCTTCTCCTGCAGGAACTCGCCCAGGATGCGGTAGCCCTGCCGCAGCTCATAGGTCAACTCCTGCTCCTTGCAGCCACCGCCCCCGACCACCATCTCCTCTTCCTCCTCCTCCTGGTCGTCCTCATCCTCCCGCGAGGAGGAACTCCTCCCTTGTGCCGGCCCTGAGGCCGGGACCGCCGCTGCCATCTCGTCGTCGTCCTCTTCCTCGGGCGCCGGTGGCTGCCTCTCCTCCTCCCCGGCCGGCTCCATCTCCCCCGGCGTCTCGGGCACGCTCATTGCCCCGGCAGGATCACGCTGGGCCGTGCGGAGCGGCCGCTCGAGGCGCCGGGGGACGCGTGAGCGCGGGCCGCTTCTTCAGGGCTCGGCCGTGCCGCGCAGCACCAGCCGCATCGGGCTTCACTCTCAGCCGCCCGCTTGGCTCACTACGCGCGGGGGTCTCTAGCTCGCAGCCGGCGGGGCGGGGTTACATGGCGCGCGAGGGAGGGGGGAGAGAAGAGGAGAGCCTAGGTGCCCTCCTCTCCCCTCCCCCCGGCGGCGGCGCGCGCCAGGCCCTCCTTTGCCTCACCCCTCCGCGCCCCGCCCGCCCGCCGGCTTGCTCTTTGCGGGCCAGGCCGAGCCCGGCTGCCGCGGCCTCGGCGCCCCACCCCCTCCGGGCCGGCTGTGGGGGTGCTGGGAGGGTGCGAAGAGGAAGTGGGGATTCTTCTCTTGCCGCCCCAGAGGGGGCCGCAGCACTGGGCTGCGGCGGCTGGGGCTCCTCCTCTCCCTAACACCCGCTCCCGCCCCTCTCTACCTGCGGGGTACCCGGGCAGGAGGAGGCGGCGCGCGGACAGGGCCGGCGACAACTGTCAGTTAGAAGTCCCGCTGGGCCGGGGGCGGGGAGAGGAAGGG
>NW_024424119.1:271997-294653 GCF_017311325.1 Ursus maritimus
AAAAGGTAAAGTGGCTTGTTCAAGTTCACTCAGCTCTTAAAAAACCAAGCTAGTATTCCACTTCAACTACCATTTCCAACATTCAATTATTTTTCTATTACTAAAGAGCTTCACTTGAGAAATTAATCTGGCTCCCATCAAATATATGATTATAAATACGTTTATTTTAGTACCTCTTGTGCTACATTACTTCCTCTCACTAAAGAAAAACAGCGGACTCTGAATATGCACAGTGCCACCTGAACTATGATTTCTAGTAAACATAAATGTCTAAACGTTTTAAAAAATTGTGTTCATGCATCCACTATTATCGCAAAAATTCAGTCTGCTCATGAAGCCGAGAGAAAAGATCAGGAACACGCCAGAGTAATTATTAATCATTTAAAAACAATCCATAAATTTACGATGGCCGACATGGGTAATGAAACTATACATTTTTTGGTTTGAAACTACCACCTTTTTACATGAGCAAAACACAGTTTTCTAACGATATTTCATCCTAAAAACTTTTTTAATGTCACGTTAAAACTGTCTAAAAGTTGTGGTCCATCTTCTAACCCACTAAAACTTTTCCTCTACCCTATCCCCGTAATTCTTCCCATGGGCATCATTTTACTTTGTATCTACTGACTTTACCTGCTCTTCGGCGCTCAGGACTGGGCTCCCTTTCAGCTTTACACATGGGTTCCCACATCCACCACACCCTTACGAGCCCCCCACTCAGGGCTGCTCCTTCTCCTCCCCGGGCTCTCCAACACCAGCTCAGCACCTGTACCGCTACGCCCCCCGACCCTGGCCCAACCCATCCTCGGACACGTGCGAGACTGTTTGTGTCACTCCATCAGTCCCACCAGGGACGGGGTTCACTTACCGAGAGAGAAGCGCCAACTTTTGCTCCAGCATCATCTCCAGCTTCTGGCCCTGTTTGGAGACCCAATGGTCCACCCCATGCAAGCGGTAGCACGTCTCCAGCATCAACCTGAAGTCCGCCACAAACTCGGTAATGCCCCCATACCGGCCGCTGGCGAACTTCTCCTCCATCTTCAGCAGACACATGCCCTGCCCGAGCTGTTGCGGGAGAGTGCGACCGCCCCTGCCGCCGCTGCGCGGCCCCTCGGCCACCTCATCCTCCCCGGTGGCAACGCCCCCCAAGGGCTGCAAGAAGGGGGCGGTGAGGCCCCGGTGCTTCTCCTGCAGGAACTCGCCCAGGATGCGGTAGCCCTGCCGCAGCTCATAGGTCAACTCCTGCTCCTTGCAGCCACCGCCCCCGACCACCATCTCCTCTTCCTCCTCCTCCTGGTCGTCCTCATCCTCCCGCGAGGAGGAACTCCTCCCTTGTGCCGGCCCTGAGGCCGGGACCGCCACTACCATCTCGTCGTCGTCCTCTTCCTCGGGCGCCGGTGGCTGCCTCTCCTCCTCCCGGCCGGCTCCATCTCCCCGGCGTCTCGGGCACGCGCTCATTGCCCCGGCAGGATCACGCTGGGCCGTGCGGAGCGGCCGCTCGAGGCGCCGGGGGCGCTGAGCGCGGGCCGCTTCTTCAGGGCTCGCCGTGCCGCGCAGCACCAGCCGCATCGGGCTTCACTCTCAGCCGCCCGCTTGGCTCACTACGCGCGGGGGTCTTTAGCTCGCAGCCGGCGGGCGGGGTTACATGGCGCGCGAGGGAGGGGGAGAGAAGAAAGGAGAGCCTTAGGTGCCCTCCTCTCCCCTCCCCAGCGGCGGCGCGCGCCAGGCCCTCTTTGCCTCACCCCTCCGCGCCCCGCCCGCCCGCCGGCTTGCTCTTTGCGGGCCAGGCCGAGCCCGGCTGCCGCGGCCTCGGCGCCCCACCCCCTCCGGGCCGGCTGTGGGGGTGCTGGGAGGGTGCGAAGAGGAAGTGGGGATTCTTCTCTTGCCGCCCCAGAGGGGGCCGCAGCACTGGGCTGCGGCGGCTGGGGCTCCTCCTCTCCCTAACACCCGCTCCCGCCCCTCTCTACCTGCGGGGTACCCGGGCAGGAGGAGGCGGCGCGCGGACAGGGCCGGCGACAACTGTCAGTTAGAAGTCCCGCTGGGCCGGGGGCGGGGAGAGGAAGGGGAGGGGCAGGGAGAGAAGGGGGTGGGCACTCAAGCTACCCCCCAGCTCTGGGGGGAGCGGTGGAAAGAGGCAAAGAAAGACACAGTCGCCATCCACGGTGCGCATGCGTAGTAGGAGAGCCCCACCCACTCCCCCTTGCGTCCCGCCCAGCTTCGCAACAGCACGGACTTTGGGTCAGCTACGGGCCCCGAGGCCTGGTAGGCTGCGCGGCTCAATGATGTCATCAGCCTGAAGACGGCTGTTAAGGGGGAGTGGAGAGGGAAGCAATGCGCCTGCGCAGCTGTACGCCCCAGGGCCAGAGAGGCCGAAGGGGTTTTGAAAGCGTCTGCTGCAAGAGGTTCTTTCTTGCGCGAGATCCTAATTAGCCCTAAAAACTAAGATTAATTCTGAAGGAGCTTGCTAGATAACCCTCGTTAATGGCAAATGAATAGTGAGAAGGCACAAAATGTAGATCCTATCCTGTTACAAATTTTATATTCTCTGCACCCACCTTCCCCTTTAGGACTGCTGGATTTTTAATATAAAACTAGAATTTTGAAACGTTTAGAAAGGAGGTTCAAGGACTCAACCAACTGAAACATAACGTTCACATGCAAAAGAAAAAAATGTGTAGAACTCAAATTTCTAAAACTCCGGTCCCCAGTTCTTAAGATCAATTCCTATTTTAAGTAATCTCATGCGTTAAAATTAACATATTTCCACCTCGGTTCTTGAGATCTGCTAAGAGTAAATAAAGGGAATGGAACCTTATTTAAAATCCTTGGGATTAAAAACAATCTTCAAATAGTTTAACTCTAAGCTGTAAAGCATTAGTCACGTCGTTAGCCGTAAAATGTCACTACACATTTAAAAATGAGTGTTTAGAGAATGTCTAAAAAGAGGACTCGTTCACTTTAGGTATTGGTTAAAATAAGTGGGGAGAAAGGAGCTAATGGTTCCATAAAGCAGGTATTATTATTTTCCCATGTTCTATAAGATGAACATATCTTTCTACTTAACACAATGTTCTAGCTTGGAACCTGTAATTACCGTCCTAGGTATCAAGCATTTTAAAAGTACAAGCCATCTAACCAAACGGTCAGGATATTTAATTCTTGTTATTGTGAACCTTTAAAGCACTGATAAAAATCAAAACTTCAAAGCTTGGGGGGGCTGTAAGTTAAATAGTAATATTAGGTAAAATAGTTAAATGGGAACACATGAGTATTGACACTCCCCCACACACACCCATTATCCAGTTTTCAACGTCTTCTCTCATCAGACATTTGTAATTTATTAGGCATTTACAGCATTTTCTTTCTCCTCAGAGCCCTTAGATGTACCTCATCTCACAGGAACAAAGCCAGGAACCAGTCTGATTTCAGTAACTGGCAAGGAAAAATGTGTCTGACTGGACATCCCTCATTTCCTGGACCCACCCTCCCCCAGCAAATATCCCCTCTTCATCTTCAGGTACCAACCCTATTTCTTGACTCTCTGATAATATGGATTGCATTTATTGAACCCTGTGCCACCAAACACTTTATATTATCTCCTTTAATTCTCACAATAATCTTAGGTATTATGCCTATTTTACAGATGTAGAAACTGATGCTTAGGTTAAGAAAATAGTTTGCCAAAATTCAAATCTAGGTCTGTCATACTTCAAAATTCTCTGTGGTGCCTAATTCCAAGTCATCTGGCAGAATTTCCAGTTCCTCGTGCACAAGAGTGTAGGGAATTGCTAGAAATTTGATCAAGGACTTCTGAAGGGATAATAATTAAGATAAATGAGTTGAAGGAACATCAGCTATAGGTCATGGAGAGGCCAAGATGATTGTGATCTTAGCTATTACAAAAGTAGGATTAGGTCCTTAAACTTAAAAAAAAAACAAAACCCAAAACTAGTATACAAGAAATATGTTGGTTGTAGGTAAATTAGAAAATACAGTTTAGTGAGAAGAAAAATTGCCATTTAATCCCACCACCCAGTGGTAAGATTTTTCTATTTATTCATGTATATTTTTATTTATCTTAAATAAAATTGTGACTATACCATACTTAATGTCCTTTCCTTTTTTCCCTTATTAATAATAAATCATTGCAGGTAATGGACAGGAATTCCATATCTAAAATCTCAACTTCATATCTGTCCACAACAGCCTAGATGGCCTGTTCTTCTGAACTGGCAGGGAGTGAATCAGGGAAATTCTAATGTAAAAGGAATTCTAAACCATAAAAAAACACAGTAGAGGTACAAACAACAGCACTAACAGGTACCATTTATTAAGCACTTACTTGGTCTTAAATATTTGCTAAATACTTTACATACACAGTACTCACAATAACCCCAGGAAATCGTGATAGATATATTTGTTCTTAAATTTTGGATCAATGATTTGCTGGTTAGAAAGCTTTTTTCTACCCTACAAAAAGCCTGACATTAAAGATCAACATTCCAATTAATAAAATTAACTCTAGATTTATAGAACTGTTTTCTTAAAATGCACATCTACTGCTAAACGATTGGTCTCAAAGCTGGTTTTTTTTTTCCATATTTAAAGATAATATTAGTTCTGCTTCCCTTACATTTTCACAATAGAATACTCTTCAGTGCTACTATAGAATCTATTAAGAACTTGTTCAAAATAGAAATCTACCTAAGCCCCATTTTGAACCAGGACTTTTCTTGTTGGGCTGCTTTGCAGGGAGGAAATGGCATACATACACAATGCAATATTCTGTTCAAACACATAATATTAATAGACTCCCACAAACATTGATTACTATTTGTCAAACACTGAGTAATAGTGTTACATGCTACCAATATTACATGTACCAGGACAGCCTATTCAGTAACCACAGTTCTTAAGAGTCCTGAATAACTTGAAAAATAGAGACCAAACAGGCTAAAATTTTAAAGTTTTCTTAACTCTCAGCTGGACACTTGGGGACTAGAATATGAATATGCCTCACCCCGTTCCCAGGACATTATGAAAAAGTTCATATGCTATATAGAGAAAACTCCCCACATCCATGGCAATATCTCAAAAGTCTCTCCCAATTTCAGCATCTTTATCTGAGAGGCAGTATTATCAGAGAGGAATAAGCTACCACTATTTTTCATCCACAATTCCAAAGTATTTTGTCCTGGAAGTTACCTTTGTCAGCTCTCAGCATCTTGTGATAGGCAGCATGACATCTTGACACAAGTATATTGTTTGCCCAGCATCAATAATTCAGACAAGTAGCAACAATTTATATACTTCACATCAACTAAGGGAAAAGGTGACAAACATTCCAAGACAATGGAAGCACAATTATCACCAAGTTCTGTCTACGAGATAAAACATGCAATGTGAACACAAGGCTAGAACACTGACTAATCCTGGAAAAACATACAGGGAAGGAATATTAACTGTTTCCCAGGGAAAGAACAGTTCTCTCAATTATAATGGAATACACTCACAATAGTTATTTGGAATTACTTTTATGGTGAAAGATATTCAAGTGACATTAAACTGCATCAAGCAAAATTTAGCAACTCCTGTAAAGCTTCCTGCTGCACATCATCAAGTTGGGATATGCATTCCAACCATAATTCTTCAGAAGTCTGTACCTGACGCACAACATTAGCTAGGCGTTTGGCACAAGGATCTTCATAGTTAATAGTCTCATTAATTTTTCCTTCTGCAATTATACTGATTATTTTGGGAAGATTGGAATTATTTGGACCAAGTACAACTGGATGGTTACTTTCGATTAAGTCACAGAGAAAACTCAAAGTCTGAATAGCTTCCTCTTTATCCTCATGCAGTGGAAGCCATGATAACCAGTGTGGAAGAACTTCATCTACATTTACACAGTTAGGCTTAAACCTCAAAATCTTCCCTACTGCTGAGATACAGTTCTCTGTAGCAATGACATTTTTTTTTGTTTTGGAATTTGCACACTTAATAACTTTTACCAGCAGTGGAACAGCTTCTGAACATAAAGAACGATAATCATCTCCACCAAACTGTGCCATAACACCCAGGCCATAAGCAGCAGCTTGCCTGACTTCAGGGTTATTGTCTCGCATATTTAGTAGCATTGGCCACCGAAAATATTCTACATATTTAAAGGAGGTTGGACTGCAGTGCTCTATAATATCATCAAAAATGCACAATCCCCACTGCCTGTCTGGCCATGGCCTACTTGAACAAATTAGATTTACAATTAACGGAAGCAGCTGTTCAAACCACGGTAAAATCTTTTCCTTATAAGTACTAAACAATGAGTGCAAAATATCTGATACTTTGGTCAGAATATAAACATCACATTCATCCTCATCTTGGAGAGACATTTCAACCTGTTGGTCATAGTTTTCTTCCTGTCTTTTAACCTGTCTCAATTCTTGGTTTTTAAAGTGCCCCTCAAGTTTTGCTTTCAATATTTCTCCTAGTTCTTCCAAGTGTTCATCATTAAGGCACCCATCTCCCATTACTTCAATGGACTTTGCAAAAGAATTCATTATTTCTGAGAGTACATCTGTATCAGGTTCAGTCCCAATAGCCTTGATTAAGGGATCACATATGAATTGCCACATCTGTGCAAGATACTCTGGGCCATGAATTCTTGCACATTCCAGGAGAAAAGGCATTGACTCTGCTGCTGCCACTCGAACATTGTCATGGAAATAAAATTTCAATAAAGGAACCATAAGCTTTACAACTTGTTCTGTATATTCCACAAATCCTTCCCTTAACTCCTTAGCATAGTAAACCAACATCTGGCAAGCAGTTGCTTTTGCTTCAAGTCCTGAAGTTTTAATTCCAAAACTTTGCTGGTCTCCAAGATTTACAAATTGCCATCCATCATCATCACTCATATTTTCCACATCTTGTGTGTCTAAGAGCGCAACATCAGGTTTAGCTGAAGCAGTCTTAATAAGAGGCTCAATAACTAGTGGAAGGTATTGTTGAAAATCATTTCCAAGAATTTTACACATTCTAGCCCATGCTGAAACCATGTAAGATGTCTGAGGGTCATCATCTTCCATATTACTTAAGTCTGATTGTGTCTTCAACAACAGCTGCATCACATTTGATGCATCTTGCATAAATTTTTCCTTCCCAACAGCAAGACCGACATGGCTAATGCATTCAATAGTTTTTCCTTTCAGAAGCTTGAGCTCCTTTTGAACAGCAAGCTCAACAATGTGCTTTAGTGATGGCATAAATATATCATAATATGGAAGAAATTTTTCTTCTATTGTATCTGCAACTGAGGCAATGGTTGTCACAAGCTGTTCCAAGGCCAATTTAGTTCCATTTCGAATCAACTCTTGAAGTTTAATCACCAAGATGGAATGCAGATTTCTCACCATACTATCCAAATATAGAATTAGCAATGCTTTGGGGCAGTCTTCAATAAAAATAATAAGTGCTGAAGCTGCATGTGATTGCACACGCTGATTACCTTGATTTTCCATGGTACGCAACAGAGCTGCAATCACTGTTTCATGGAATTTCTTTTGGAAGTTAGGTGCAAAATCTGTAGCCATCTGTCCAAGTGTAGTACAGGCTGCAGCCCTCACTCTTGGGTGAGGATCCTGAAGAAAAAGCAAAACAGAGTTAACTGTTTCATCTAGAATTGATTCCATTTGCTGATGGCATCCTTCTCCAATGGCAGATAAAGCCATTAATCCAGCATGTCGATATTTCCAGTCAGGGCTCTGAAGCATCTGCATGATGTGCTCCTTAGTCATTGGTAAAACGAGTTTTCCACCGAGCCCACAAGCCAGCCTGTCTAGTGCACTCTCAGCAGCAACTGCATTGCTGTCAAAATCATCTTCTTCCATTTCATCAGCATTTACCCAGTCCTCATCATCTTGTAGATCAACCATCATTGCTAATATATGAGGAACTGCCTGTGCAATTATATTTGTATGTTTTTTCAACATTGGGGTTGCAGTTTCAGACAAGGTCACTATTATTTCAAGGGCCAGCTGGCGTTGCAGATTACTAAGTCTAGAGTCTCCACATAACTTCAGACTCAACTGCAGAGTATCTTCTAAATAAGGACCCAGGTATTTAGGTACAGTATCTGCAATCTCAACAAGGGATTCTAGCACTGAATCATCATCCTGGTAACATGAGTCATTCACAGCCTGTAAGATTCCAGGAAGCAAGTCTGCAAAGTCTTTGAAAAGAGCAATATTATTCTCATTAGCAAGTACAAATGCAGCTGCAGCTCTAGCAGACAATGTCCTGATTGCTGGATGCTCTTGATCTTGAATGCACTGGTCCAACAACCGTTTGATGATATCCAAATCATGCCGCTCTTGGTTCCCAAAAATCCCAGGAAAATGCCAGAAAACATGAAGTGCGACTTCCCATAGAACTACATTTTTAGAGTAGATTGAATCAATAAGGAACTTCAAACCTTCGGGCCAGTGGTTAGTGCCATCCTCATCTATCAAATTTCTGGCCAGCACTGCAAAAATATCACAAAGTTTTTTCCTCATGCTAGCATGTGTTTCTAACTTAACAGCCAGTATCAGTTCAATCTTGACGTCCCTCTGAACATCAGAAGGCAGATTTGGATAGACTTCCTCAAACCCAGAGGACAAAAGGCGTCGTAGCAGTGCGGCAGCCATTTGTCTCACCTCATAACCTGCTCTTCTATTCCTGACAGCATCTAAGAGGAATGTAGTCTTACACAGACCTGGGATATTTTCATAGATTTCCTCTGCCTGTCTCCGCACCATACAGCTTGGATTGATCAGGTTCTTCAGAAGCTGGTAAAACTCTTGCTTTCCCGACACAGTGGCCGGTACCCCTGCAGACCCGGCCGCCGCCATCGCGCTATGTCAAAGAAATCGCGACCGGGAAGGAGGGAGGGGGTCTGCTGCCGGACGCAGTGACGTAAGAGAAGCGCCAGCGGGAATGGGCGGGGCAGCTTATCCTCCGCCTGCGCGGTGATTTGGCTGCGCCTTGGGAGGTGGGCAGCTGGGTGTCTGGGGATAGGTAGGTTAGGGTGGGGGTGAAGGCGATCCTCCATTTGTTTTCCAATCAGATAAGAAAAGCACCTGCCGAGAAAGAAAAAGAAAGAAAGAAAATTATGATATTGAATGTATTAGAATGGGAGTATTGGTGATTTCCCCCCTTTATTTCTAAACTATTGTAACCTGATAATTTCAATCACGTCTTGAAATCCCGCCAGGTGAAAGAATCCAGCCACAAAAGGCCACATATTGTATGATTCCGTTTATAGTAAAGGTCTTTTTTTTCCCTAGCAATTTCATTTTATTTTTTTTCAAGTTTTTATTATTTAAATTCTAGTTAGTTAACAGTGTAATATTAGTTTCAGGTGTAGAATTTAGTGATTCATCATTTAGATACAACACTCAGTGCTCATCACAAGTGCCCTCCTTAATACCCCTTACCCATCTAGCCCATTCCCTGTCCACCTCCCTCCATTAACCCTCCTTTTTTTCTGTATACTTAAGTCTTTTAGTGGTTTACCTCTCTCTCTCTCTCTTTTTGCCCCTCCATGTTCATCTGTTTTGTCTCTTAAATTCCACAAATAAGCGAAATCTTATGGTATTTGTCTTTCTCTGACTGACTTAAGATAGCTTAGCATTTATACCATCTAGTTCCATCCACATCATTACAAATGGCAGGATTTATAGTAGAGGTCTTGAAAAGACAAATCTATACAGAAAGTAGATTAGCGGTTGCCAGAGGCAGTGGGAAGGAGAGAATGTAAAATGACTGCTGTCAGATAGTGGGTTTCTTTTGGGGTGATGAAATGTCCTAAAATTAATTGTGGTGATGGTTTCACAACTCTGTGATTATACTACAAACCACTGCGCTGTCATTGTACAATTGAGATTGGTGAATTGTATGGTATGTGAATAATAATACCTCAATAAATCTCTTTATCAAATAAGTGCAATAAAAGGTAAAGATACTGATTACCATCCCACTACCACATCAAATGCAGTAAGAACAGTAGTGCTCAAACTCTAGTGTGTCAGAATCACCTCGTCTGTGGATTATAAAGAAGAACGAGAAAGACAACTGAGTATAGTGGAAAGTGACCTGGGCTAGTAATCAGAAGACTTGAATCCTAGTCTTATTTGTAATTAATTTTGTATCCTTGATCATGTCACTCAAGGTTTTCTTTGCATGTTGCCTAAACTGTAAAATGCTTTTACAGTTTTCCTTTTAGTAGGAAGATGCTGAGATTTTTCCAAGAAACAAAAGTCCCTGAAGCTAAATATTATTTCTTTAAATTCAAGCAGGTGTGTCAATTAAAAACAATGATCATTCCTCTAACAATGATTAAACCTTACTTTTGTTTTAGCACTTTGCCACTCTGTCATTTTGAACCTTAATCAGGTTTGCAAAGTTGGTGGGCTGGGTATAATACTAATTTTAGGTAAGTGGAAACGCAGGGAGGTTAAGGGATCTGCCTCAGATGTCACAGCTGAGTCTCGAATCCACCTCTTCTGAAAGCAACACCAGCGATCTTTCACCATACCACTTCCCCATAATTACTCTTGGTTTTGCAACATGATCAGAGGTCTTCACTTATTGCAAAGTCTGTCTTAAACTTCTCCAAGTGGGCTTAAATTTGAATTTTGTAAAATGTTATTGCATATACCCTTTCCAAAGACAGAAAATCCAGCTTTAGGATTAACCTGATGATAGACAAAACAGTCTCATAAATTACATTTTAATATGCAATACTATACTCTTTTAGGAAGAAGCATTACTCTCTAAATAGTTTCTCATTCTGTGGACTTAAAACCAACTGCATCAGAATCACATGAGATACTTATTTTTAAATATAGGTATTAGGGCCCAAAGGTCTAAACTACAGACTTAGGATTTCTGGGAAATGCAACCCGAGAACATTCAATTTTAACAAACACTGGTTTTTCAAATAAATACAAAAATTTGAGAAACATTGATTAGATTAGTTCTGGTTCTGATTCCAAGATTTTGACTACAGTTTTGCATATTGCTCCAGATCACTGGTTTTCCTACTGTTTTTTTTTTTAATGATTTTTTATTATATTATGTTAGTCACCATACAGTACATCCCCGGTTTCCGATGTAAGGCTCGATGATTCATTAGTTGTGTATAACACCCAGTGCACCATGCAATACATGCCCTCCTTACTACCCATCACCGGTCTATCCCAATCCCCCACCCCCCTCCCCTCTGAGGCCCTTAGTTTGTTTCTCATAGTCCATAGTCTCTCATGAAAAACAATCCATAAATTTGAGATGGCCGACATGGGTAATGAAACTATACATTTTTTGGTTTGAACACTTACCCTTTTATCATAGAGAAAACACAGTTTTCTGAACGATATTTCATCCAAAACTTTTTTAATGTCACGTTAAAACTGTCTAAAAGTTAGGGTCCATCTTCTAACCCACTAAAATCTTCTCTCCCTCTACCTCTAATCCCTCGTAATTCTTTCCATGGGCATCATTTTTCATTTCTGTGGTCATCATATGACTTCTACCTGTCTTGCCTTTTCGGCGCTCAGGACTGCTGGCTCCCTTCAGCTTTACACATGGGTTCCCACATCTCACCACACCCTTACGAGCTCCCCACATCAGGGCTCGCTCTTCTCCTCCTCGGGTTTCTCCAACACCACGCTCAGCACCTGCTACCGCTACGCCCCTCGACCCTGGCCCAACCCATCCCGACACGTGAGACTGTTTGTGTCACTCCATCAGTCCCACCAGGGACGTGAATTCTACTTACCGAGAGAGAAGACCCCTTTTGCTCCAGCATCATCTCCAGCTTCTGGCCCTGTTTGAGACCAATGGTCCTACCCTCATGCAAGCTGGTAGCACGTGCTCCCCAGATTCAACTAAAGTCCGCCACAAACTCGGTAATGCCTCCCATACCGCGCCGGCGAACTCTCCTCCATCTTCAGCAGACACAGATTGCTCCTCCCGAGCTGTTGCGGAGAGTGCGATGCTCCCTGCCGATAGCTTGCGCGGCCTCCTCGGCCACTCCTCATCCTCCCTGGTGGCAAGCGCCCCCATGCGCTGCAAGGAGGGGCGGTGAGGCCCCGGTGCTTCCTGCAGGAACTCGCCCAGGATGCGGCAGCTCCCGCGCAGCTCAAGGTCAACTCCTGCTCCTTGCAGCCACCGCCCCCGACCACCATCTCCTCTTCCTCCTCCTCCTGTCGTCCTCATCCTCCCCGAGGCAGAGGAACTCCTCCCTTGTGCCGGCCCTGAGTGCCGTGGACCGCTGCCATCTCGTCGTCGTCCTCTTCCTCGGGCGCCGGTGGCTCGCCCCTCTCCTCCTCCCCGGCCGGCTCCATCTCCCGGCGTCTCGGGACACAGCTCATTGCCCCGGCAGGATCACGCTGTGCCAGTGGGAGCGGCCGCTCGAGGCGCCGGGGGACGCGTGAGCGCGGCCGCTTCTTCAGGGCTTCGCCGTGCCGCGCAGCACCAGCCGCATCGGGCCTTCACTCTCAGCCGCCCGCTTGGCTCACTACGCGCGGGGGTCTTCTAGCTCGCAGTCGGCGGGGCGGGGTTACATGGCGCGGGCGAGGGAGAGAGAGATATAGGGCCTTAGGTGCCCTCCTTCCTCCCTCGGCAGGCGGCGGCAGCGCCAGGCCTCTTGTTCACCTCCTCCGGCTTCCCGCCCGCCCGTCGGCTTGCTTTGCAGTGTGGCCGGCCCGAGCTGCCGCGGCCTGGGCCCCACCCCGGGCCGGCTGTGGGGAAGTTGTGAGGGTGCGAAGAGGAGTGCGGGGATTCTTCTCTTGCCGCCCAGAGGGGCCGCAGCACTGGGCTTGCAGGCAGTGCTGCCTCCTCCCTTAACATCTCGCTCCCCGCCCCTCTCTACCTGCGGGTACCCGGGCAGGAGGAGGCGCGCGCGCGGACAGGGGCCGGCGACAACTGTCAGCTTGCAGTCCCAGGCGGGCCGGGGGCGGGAGAGGAAGGAGGGGCAGGAGAGTAGGGCGGGGTGGCCTACCCCCAGCTCTGGGTGGAGATGGTGGAAAGAGGCAAAGAAAGACACGTCGCCTATCCACGTGCGCACGTAGTAGAGAGCCCCACCCACTCCTCGTGTCCCGGCCCAGTTCGCAACAGCACAGACTTCTGGTCACGCTTCTGCGGCCCCGAGGTTCGCATTGGCTGCGCGGCTCATCGATGTCATCAGCCTGAAGACGGCTGTTAAGGATGAGAGGGAAGCAAATGCCTGTCGCAGCTGTACGCCCCAGGGCCGAGAGGCCATGAAGGGCTTTAGAGCGGCTCTGCTGCAAGAGGTTCTTCTGGTGCGAGATCCATTCAGCCCTAAAAACTAAGACTATTGCTGAAGGAGCTGCTTGATAACCCTAAATGGCAAATGAATAGTGAGAAGGCTTCAAAAAATGTGATCCTATCCTGTTACAAATTTTATATTCTCTGCACCCACCTTCCCTTTAGGACGCTGTTGATTTTTAATATAAAACTAGAATTTTGAAACGTTTAGGAAAGGAGGTTCAAGGACCTAAACCAACTGAAACATAACGTTCACATGCAAAAAGAAAATGTGTGAACTCATCTCAAAACTCCGTCCCCAGTTCTTAAGATCAATCTCCTATTTTAAGTAATCTCATGCGTAAAAATTAACATATTTCCACCTCGGTTCTGAGATCTGCTACACTTAGTACAATAAAGGGAATGGAACCTTATTTAAAACTCTTGGGATTAAAAAAACAATCTTCAAATAGTTTAACTCTAAGTTGAAAGCATTAGTCACGTCGTTAGTCGTAAATGTCACTACACATTTAAAATGAGGTTTAGAGAATGTCTAAAACAGGTATCGCTCCATCTTTAGGTAATGGTTAAATAAGGGAGAAAGGAGCCAGTTCCATAAGCAGGTATTATTATTTTCCCATGTCCCTATAAGATAACATATCTTTCTACTGCCACACAATGTCTCCTAGCTTAACCTAATTACCGCCCTAGGTATCGCATTTTTAAAAGTATGCAAGCCATCTAACCAAACGGTCAGGATATTAATCTTGTTATTGTGAACCTTTAAAGCACTGATAAAAAATCAAACTTCAAAGCTTGGGGGGCGTAGTTAAATAGTAATATTAGGTAAAATAGTTAAATGGGAACACATGAGTATTGACACTCCCCCACACACACTCCATTATCCAGTTTTCAACGTTTCTCTCATCAGACATTTGTAATTTATTAGGCATTTACAGCTATTTTCTTTCTCCTCAGAGCCCTTAGATGTACCCATCTCACAGGAACAAAGCCAGGAACCAGTCTGATTTCAGTAACTGGCAAGGAAAAAATGTCTGACTGACATCTCTATTTCCTTTGACCGAATTCCCCAGCAAATATCCCCTCTTCATCTTCAGGTACCAACCCTTTCTTGACTCTCTCTGATAATATGGATTGCATTTTATTGAACCCTGTGCCACCAAACACTTTATATTATCTCCTTTAATTCTCACAATAATCTTAGTATTATGCCTATTTTACAGATAAAACTGATAGTATTATAGAAAATATTTGCCAAAATTCAAATCTAGGTCTGTCATACTTCAAAATTTCTCAGTGTGAGTGCACTAATTCCAAGTCACTGGCAGAATTTCCAGTTCTCGTGCACAAGAGCTTGTAGGGAATTGCTAGAAATTTGATCAGGACTTCTGAAGGATAATAATTAAGATAAATGAGTTGAAGGAAACATCAAGCTATAGTGGTCATGGAGAGGCCAAGATGATTGTGATCTTAAAGCTATTATAAATAGTAGGATTAGGTCCTAACTTAAAAAAAACAAACCCAAAACTAGTATACAAGAAATATGTTGGTTGTAGGTAAATTAGAAAATACAGCTTAGTGAGAAGAAAATTGCCATTTAATCCCACCCAACCAGTGGTAAGATTTTCATTTATTCATTGTATATTTTTATTTATCTTAAATAAATTGTGACTATACCATACTCTAATGTCCTTTCCTTTTTTTCCCTTATTAATAATAAATCATTGCAGGTAATGGACAGGAATCATATCTAAAATCTCAACTTCAATCTGTCCACAACAGCCTAGATGGCCTGTTCTTTTCTGAACTGGCAGGGAGTGAATCAGGGAAATTCTAATGTAAAAGGAATTCTAAACCATAAAAAACACTAGAGGTACAAACATACAGCACTAACAGGTACCATTTATTAAGCACTTACTTGGTCTTAAATATTTGCTAAATACTTTACATAACACAGTACTCACAATAACCCCAGGAAATCGTGATAGATATATTTGTTCTTAAATTTTGGATCAATGGATTTATGGTTAGAAAGCTTTTTTCTACTCCTACAAAAAGCCTGACATTAAAGATCAACATTCCACTATAAAATTACACTTCAGATTTATAGAACTGTTTTCTTAAAATGCACATCTACTGCCAAACGATTGGTCTCAAAGCTGGTTTTTTTTTTCCATATTTAAAGATATATATTAGTTCTTGTTCTTACATTTTCTACAATAGAATACTCTTCAGTGCTACATAGAATCTTATTAAGAATCCTTGTTCAAAATAGAAATCTACTAAGCCCCATTTTGAACCAGACTTTTCTTGCTGGGCTTGCTTTGCAGGGAGGAAATGGCATACATACACAATGCAATATTCTGTTCAAACACATAATATTAATAGACTCCCACAAACATTGATTACTATTTGTCAAACACTGAGTAATAGTGTTACATGCTACCAATATTACATGTACCAGGACAGCCTATTCAGTAACCACAGTTCTTAAGAGTCCTGAATAACTTGAAAAATAGAGAAAAACAGGCCAAAAATTTTAAAGTTTTCTTAACTCCTCAGCTTGACACTCTAAGGGATCAGGAATATGAATATGCCCCTCACCGCGTCCCAGGACATTATGAAAAAAGTTCATAGATGTATATAGAGAAAACTCCTCCACATCCATGGAATATCTCAAAAGTCTCTCACCATTTCGCATCTTTATCTGGAGAGGCAGTATTAATTCAGAGAGGGAATAAGCTACCACGTATTTCATCCATCAATCCTAAAGTATTTTTGTCCTTGAAGCTACCTTTCAGCTCTCAGCATCTTGTGATAGCAGCATGACATCTTGACATCAAGTTAGTTGTTTGCCCAGCACTATGTGCTAGACAAGTAGCAACAATTTATATAATTTCAATCTAAGGGAAAAAGGTGACAAAACATTCAAGACAATACAGGAAGCACTCAATTTCACAAGTTCGATGTCTACGATAAAACATGCAATGTGAACATAAAGGTGTGAAACACTGACTAATCTGAAAACATACAGGAAGGAATATTAACTGTTTCCCATGTGAAAAGGTAAAGTTCTTCCAATTATAATGGAATACACTCAATGAATTATTTGGAATTACTTTTTATGGTAAAGATATTCTAGACATTAAACTGCATCAAGCAAAATTTAGCAACTCCTGTAAAAGCTTCCTGCTGCACATCATCAAGTTGGGATATGCATTCCAACCATAATTCTTCAGAAGTCATTCGAACTGATCGCACAACATTAGCCAGGCGTTGGCACAAGGATCTTCAGTTAATAGTCTCTATTAATTTTTCCTTCTGCAATTATACTGATTATTTCAGAAGATTTGGAATATGGCTTGGACCAAGTACAACTGATGGTTACTTTCGATAAGTCACAGAGAAAACTCAAAAGTCTGAATAGCTTCCTTTATCCCTATGCAGTGGAAGCCATGATAACCAGTGTGAAGAACTTCATCTACATTTACACAGTTAGGCTTAAACCTCAAAATCTTCCCTACTGCTGAGATACAGTTCTCTGTAGCAATGACATTTTTTTTTGTTTTGAATTTGCACACTTAATAACTTTTACCAGCAGTGGAACAGCTTCTGAACATAAAGAACGATAATCATCTCCACCAAACTGTGCCATAACACTCAGGCCATAAGCAGCAGCTTGCCTGACTTCAGGGTTATTGTCTCGCATATTTAGTAGCATTGGCCACCAAAATATTCTACATACATTTAAAGGAGGTTGGACTGCAGTGCTCTATAATATCATCAAAAATGCACAATCCCCACTGCCTGTCTGTCCATGGCTACTTGAACAAATTAGATTATATGCAATTACGGAAGTAGTTGTTCAAACCACGGTAAAATCTTTTCCTTATAAGTACTAAAACAATGAGTAAAATATCTGATACTTTTGGTCAGAATATAAACATCACATTCATCCTCATCTTGAGAGCATTTCAACCTGTTGGTCATGTTTTCTTCCTGTCTTTAACCTGTCTCCACTTCTTGGTTTTTAAAGGCCCTCAAGTTTTGCTTTCAATATTTCTCCTAGTTCTTCCAAGTAGTCACATGTAGCACCCATCTCCCATTACTTCAATGGACTTTGCAAAAAGAATTCATTTTTCTGAGCAAAGACATCTGTATCGTGTTCAGTCCCAATAGCCTTGATTAAGGATCAGCACAGAATGCCACATCTGTGCAAGATACTCTGGGCCATGAATTTTTGCACATTCCAGGAGAAAAGGCATTGACTCCTGCTGCTGCCACTCGAACATTGTCATGGAAATAAAATTTCAATAAAGGAACCATAAGTTTACAACTTGTTCTGTATATCCCACAAATCCTTCCCTTAACTCCTTAGCATAGTAAACGCAACATCTGGCAAGCAGTTGCTTTTGCTTCAAGTCCTGAAGTTAATTCCAAAACTTTGCTGGTCTCCAAGATTTACAAATTGCCATCCATCATCATCACTCATATTTCCACATCTTGTGTGTCTAAGAGCGCAACATCAGGTTTAGCTGAAGCAGTCTTAGAATAAGAGGTCAATAACTAGTGGGAAGGTATTGTTGAAAATCATTTCAAGAATTTTACACACATCTAGCCCATGCTGAAACCATGTAAGATGTCTGAGGGTCACTCATCTTCCATATTACTTGTCTGATTTCTGTGTTTTCAACAACAGCTGCATCATTTGATGCATCTTGCATAAATTTTCCTTCCCAACAGCAAAGATTTACATGGCTAATGCATTCAATAGTTTTTCCTTTCAGAAGTTAGCTTCCTTTTGAAGCAAGCTCAACAATGTGCTTTAGTGATGGCATAAATATATCATAATATGGAAGAAATTTTTCTTCTATTGTATCTGCAACTGAGGCAATGGTTGCTCCCAAGCTGTTCCAAGGCCAATTAGTTCGCTTCGAATCAATCTTGAAGTTTAATCACCAAGATAATGGGCAGATTTCACCATACTGTCCAAATATATAGAATTAGCAATGCTTTTGGGGCAGTCTTCAATAAAAATAATAAGTGCTGAAGCTTGCATGTGATTGCACACGCTGATTACCTTGATTTTTCCATTTGGTAGCGCAACAGAGCTGCAATCACTGCTTCATGGAATTTCTTTTTGGAAGTTAGGTGCAAATCTGTAGCCATCTGTCCAAGTGTAGTATAGGTGCAGCCCCTTCAGCTCTGGGTGAGGATCCTGAAGAAAAGCAAAACAGAGTTAACTGCTTCATCTAGAATTGATTCCATTTCTGATGCTTAGATCCTTCTCTCAATGGCAGATAAAGCCATTAATCCAGCATGTCGATATTTCCAGTCAGTTGGCTCTGGAAGCTACTGCATGATGTGCTCTTAGTTTCATTGCGAAACGAAGTCTTCCACGAGCCCACAAGCCACGCCTGTCGCAGTGCACTCCTCAGCAGCAACTGCATTGCTGTCAAAATCATCTTCTTCCATTTCTATCAGTATTTACCCAGTCCTACTCATCTGTAGAACCATCATTGCTAATATATGAGGAACTGCCTGTGCAATTATATTTTGTATGTTTTTCAACATTGGGTGTATAAGCAGTTCAGACAAGTTCACTATTATTTCAAGGGCCAGCTGAAGCGTCAGATTACTAAGTCTAGAGTCTCCACATAACTTCAGACTCAACTGCAGAGTATCTTTCTAAATATGACCCAGGTAGCTTTAGGTACAGTATTCGCAATCTCAACAAGTGGGATTCAGCACTGATCATCATCCTGGTAACATGAGTCATTCACAGCCTGTAAGATTCCAGGAAGCAAGTCTGCAAAGTCTTTGAAAAGAAAGCAATATATTCTCATTAGCAAGTACAAATGCAGCTGCAGCTCTAGCAGACAATGTCCTGATTGCTGGATGCTTTGATCTTGAATGCTACTGGTCTCAACAACCGCTTTGATGATATCCAAATCATGTTCTGCTCTTGGTTCCCAAAAACCCAGGAAAATGCCTAGAAAACATGAAGTGCGACTGTTCATAGAATTATATTTTTAGGTAGATTGAATCAATAAGGAACTTAAACCGGCCAGTGGTTAGTGCCATCCTCATCTATCAAATTCTAGCCAGACTCCAAAAATATCACAAAGTTTTTCCTCATGCTAGCATGTGTTTCTAACTTAATAAGCCAGTATCAGTTCAATCTTGACGTCCCTCTGAACATCAGGAAGGCAGATTTGGATAGACTCTCAAACCAGAGTGTCAAAAGGGCAGTCAGCAGTGCGGCAGCCATTTGTCTCACTCATAACCTGCTCTTTCTATTCCATATAGCATCTAAGAGGAATGTAGTCTTACACAGACCTGGGATATTTCTCCTCATAGATTTTCTGCCTCGCTCCCGCACCATACAGCTTGATTGATCAGGTTCTTCAGAAGCTGGTAAAACTCTTGCTTTCCCGACACAGTGGCCGGTACCCTGCAGACCGCTGCCGCCATCGCGCTATGTCAAGTTAAATCGGACGGGAAGGAGGGAGGGGGTCTGCTGCCGGACGCAGTGACGTAAGAGAAGCGCCAGCGGAATGGGCGGGGCAGTTTATCCGCCTGCGCGGTGATTTGGCTGCGCCTTGGGAGGTGGGCAGCTGGGGTCTAGGGATAGGTAGGTTAGGTGGGGGTGAAGGCGATCCTCCATTTGTTTTCCCAATCAGATAAGAAAAGCAATCTTGCTAGAAAGAAAGAGAAAAGAAGTAAATAGATATTGAATGTATTAGAATGGAGTATGGTACATTTCCCTTTATTTCTAAACTATTGTAACCTTTGATAATTTCAATCACGTCTTGAAACTGCCAGGTGAAAGAATCCAGCACAAAGGCCACATATTGGGTATGATTCCGGTTATAGTAAAGGTCTTTTTTTTCCCTAGCAATTTCATTTTATTTTTTTCAAGTTTTTATTATTTAAATTCTAGTTAGTTAACAGTGTAATATTAGTTTCAGGTGTAGAATTTAGTGATTCATCATTTAGATACAACACTCAGTGCTCATCACAAGTGCCCTCCTTAATACCCCCTTACCCATCTAGCCCATTCCCCTGTCCACCTCCCTCCATTAACCCTCCTTTTTTTCTGTATACTTAAGTCTTTTAGTGGTTTACTCTCTCTCTCTCTCTTTGCCCCTCCATGCTATCTGTTTTGTCTCTTAAATCCCACAAATAAGCTAAATCTTTAGTATTTGTCTTTCTCTGACTGACTTAAATAGCTTACATTTATACCATCTAGTTCTCATCCACATCATTACAAATGGCAGGATTTATAGTAGAGGTCTTGAAAAGACAAATCTATGCAGAAAGTAGATTAAAGCTGCCAGAGGCAGGGAAGGGAGAGAATGTAAAATTTGACTGCTAGTCAGATAGTGGGTTTTGGGGTGATGAAATGTCCTAAAATTAATTGTGGTGATGGTTTCACAACTCTGTGATGTATACTACAAACCACTGCGCTGTCATCTGTACACCTAGATTGGTGAATTAGTATGGTATGTGAATAATAAACCTCAATAAATCTCTTTTATCAAATAAGTGAATAAAGGTAAAGATACTGATTACCATCCCACTACCACATCAAATGCATAAGAACAGTAGTGCTCAAACTCTATGTGTCAGAATCACCTGCGTCTGTGGATTATAAAGAAGAACGAGAAAGACAACTGAGTAGTAGTAATACTGCAGTTTAAATCGAAGACTTGAATCCTAGTCTTATTTGGTAATTAATTCTTGTATCCTTGATCATGTCACTCAAGGTTTTCTTTGACATGTTGCCTAAACTGTAAAATGTTTTTACAGTTTTCCTTTAGTAGGAAGATGCTGAGATTTTTCCAAGAAACAAAAGTCCCTGAAGCTAAATATTATTTCTTTAAATTCAAGCAGTGTGTGTCAATTAAAAACAATGATCATTCCTCTAACAATGATTAAACCTTACTTTTTTGTTTAAGTACTTTGCCACTCTGTCATTTTTTGAACCCGAAATCAGGTTTGGAAAGTTGGTGGGCTAGTATAATACTAATTTTAGGTAAGTGGAAACGCAGGGAGGTTAAGGGATCTGCCTCAGATGTCACAGCTGAGTCTCGAATCCACCTCTTCTGAAAGCAACACCAGCGATCTTTCACCATACCAACTTCCCCATATTGTTTCCTTGGTTTTGCAACAGATCAGAGGTCTTCACTTATTGCAAAGTCTGTCTTAAACTTCTCTAGTGGCTTAAATTTGAATTTTGTAAAATGTTATTGGTCATTATAACTCCTTTCCAAAGACAGAAAATCCAGCTTAGAGGGATTAACCTGATGATAGACTGTAAACAGTCTCATAAATTACTATTTTAATATGCAATACTATACCTTTAGGAAGAAGGAATTATTTCTCTAAATAGTTTCTCATTCGTGGACTTAAAACCAACTGCATCAGAATCACATGAGATACTTATTTTTAAATATAGGTATTAGGCTCCAAAGGTCTAAACTACAGACTTAGGGATTTCTAATGCAACCCGAGAACATTCAATTTAACAAACACTGGTTTTTCAAATAAATACAAAATTTGAGAAACATTGATTAGATTAGTTCTTGGTTCTGATTCCAAGATTTTGACTACAGTTTTGCATATTGCTCCAGATCACTGGTTTTCCTACTGTTTTTTTTTTAATCATTTTTTATTATATTATGTTAGTCACCATACAGTACATCCCTCGCTCGAATGTAGGCTCGATGATTCATTAGTTGTGTATAACACCCAGTGCACCATGCAATACATGCCCTCCTTACTACCCATCACCGGGTCTATCCCAATCCCCCACCCCTCCCTGAGCCTTGAGTCAGTGTTCCATAGTCCATAGTCTCTCATGTTTCATTCTCCCTTCTGATTACATCCCCTTTCTTTATCCCTTCTTCCCCTCCAATCATCCTAGTTCTTATGTTCCAGCAGATGGAGAAATCATATGATAGTTGCCTTTCTCTGCTTGACTTATTCTTATCTTAAGATTATCTCCTCCAGTGCCGTCCATGTTGTAGCAAATGTTGAGAACTCAGTTTTCTGATAACTGAGTAATATTCCACAAAGGGTAGCTAAGGCGGACCACAACTTCTTAATCCAGTCATCTGTTGCAGGGCATCTCGGCTCCTTCCACGATTTAGCTATTGTGGACATTGCTGCTATGAACATTGGGGTGCATATGGCCCTTCTCTTCACTACGCCTGTATCTTTGGGGTAAACACCCAGTAGTGCAATGGCTGGATCATAGGGTGTCAATTTTTAACTTTTAAGGACCTCCACACTGTTTTCCAGAGTGGCTGTACCAACTTGCAC
>NW_024424119.1:294663-328071 GCF_017311325.1 Ursus maritimus
TTAACTTTTTAAGGGACCTCCACACTGTTTTCCAGAGTGGCTGTACCAACTTGCATTCCCACCAACAATGTAGGAGGGATCCCCTTTCTCCACATCCTCTCCAACAATTGTTGTTTCTTGCCTTGTCTATTTTTGCCATTCTAACTGGCGTAAGGTGGTATCTCAGTGTGGTTTTGATTTGAATTTCCTTGATGGCTAATGATTTTGAACATTTTTTCATGTGTCTGTTAGCCATTTGTATGTCTTCATTGGAAAAGTGTCTGTTCATATCTTCTGCCCATTTTTTGATTTGTTTATTTGTTTCTCGTGTATTGAGTTTGAGAAGTTCTTTGTAGATCTTGGATACCAGTCCTTTATCTGTAGTGTCATTTGCAAATATATTCTCCCATTCCGTGGGCTGCCTCTTAGTTTTTCTGACTGTTTCCTTGGCTGTGCAGAAACTTTTAATCTTGATGAAGTCCCATAAATTCATTTTATCTTTTGTTTCTCTTGCCTTTGGGGATGTATCATGAAAAAGTTTGCTTTGGCTGATGTCGTAGAGATTGCTGCCTATGTTCTCCTCTAGAATTTTGATGGATTCCTGTCTCACATCGAGGTCTTTCATCCATCTGGAGTTTATTTTTGTGTATGGTGTGAGATAGTGGTCAAGTTTCATTCTTTTGCATGTAGCTGTCCAATTTTCCCAGCACCATTTATTGAAGAGACTGTCTTTTAAATAAGTTTAATGGCAGGGCATTGCATTTGCTATCTCAGAAAATGTTAATAATTATATGAGGGTTGGGGGAAGGAGAAGAGGCTTCTCTTAACACTGTATCTATCCGTATATTAAAGACTTATTAAAAACTACAATAAGATGCCACCACAGACCTACAACAATGTTTTAAATTTAAAAGTTTGACAATAGCAATGGTGGGTGAGGATGTGGAGCAACAGGGAGCTCAATTATATTTTTTGCAGTAGTATAAGTAAATTGGTACAAGCACTTTGAAAAAATGTTCAGGAGATGCAGGGTTAAGATTATGCAATTATTCATTCATTCTCTCAGCAAACATTCATTGAAGGTATACTCAAGGCATGGTGTTGGGTGCTGGGGATAAAGATTAAATACGTGAGGGTGCTCATGGGAGACAATAAATGTCACGTAGTATAGTTACCACTGTGATGATGGTAAGTCTGCCATGGAGCCACATGGGTTTGTGAAGGCAGCTAATCTATTCTGGCTGTGAGGGAGATTAAGTAAGGCTTCCCAGAGGAGGTGATATCAGGGCTGAGGTTTTTTATAAAGATTTTTATTTATTTATTTGACAGATAGCACCAGCGAGGGGAGCGACAGGCAGAGGGAGAGGGAGAAGCAGGCTTCCTGCTGAGCAGAGAGCCCAATGTGGGACTCAATCCCAGGATCATGACCCAAGCCAAAGGCAGACGCTTAACCAACTGAGCCACCCACGTGCCCCAGGGCTGAGTTTTGAAGGATGAATCTTCATTAACTATTTGAAAAAGGGAGAAGAAGCTTGTTCTAAATAGAGGGAAGAGCTTTATTCAAGGGTGGAGAGGCATTAGAGCCTAGTGTGGTAAGAGATCTGCCAGTATTTCAGAATGGCTGGAGCACTGGGGACAGGACTTGAGGGGGTCTGAGATGCCACAGGAGTCAGGAAGGAGGAAGACAGAAAGTTAAATAAAGGCCATATCATGGTCTTACATTCCGTGTTAAGAATTGGGATTTTTTTTTTTCTAAAGGCAACGAGCTGTTTAAGGATTTTAATCAAGGACTGTGATATAATCAATTTACGAAAACATTACTTTGATAATAGTGTGAAGATTGGAGGCAAATAGGAGGCCAATAACATAGTACAGTTAAGCTGAAAGTCTAAACTATAACAACAATGGAGGGAGATAAAAAGAGGGCAAGGATTTGAGAGGTTTTAAGAAAAAGTGTCAGTGGCACTCAGAGGAGAAGAAGCAGCTTAGATTTTCCCAAGTGTCAGTCCTGGCATCTGGCTGGAATACTGCAATTTATCTATTTATTTACCTGTATGTGGAGAAATAGCAGTGTTAATGTGGAGCAAAAGTCGGCTAACTCTTTCTAAAGGAAAAGGAGTCTTCCCTAAAGAATCCCAGAATCTATATTTAGTTCTCTAGTTCCTCCCACATGCTATAGTGACAGTCATCATTCAACAGTAGGAGTCAAACTGAATCCATTCTAGGAAAATTATTTATGATCTTTTATTTTGGAAAAATACACACTGACTTAAAATCTTAAAGTACTTCCTCTCTGTATTGTATAATTCTCTTCTATTTACTTTTTGCACTGTTATTTCCTCCCCCCACTCCTGCCCCAGAAACACACATAATAGCCAAAATTTCAAGACTGGACTTGTAGATTTGGTTAGAGTTGAAAAACTTTATTAAATTTTATGATTAAAATTGGCTTTTAGAATTGTTTTCACGGTTGAGAGGCCATTTAAGAATGTTTCCATGAGGTAGTTCAAAACCAGACAATTCAAGTGTTTATTACCAGCTTACTAAGTGGGAAAAGTGCAAAATAAGTTGCAAATTTCTTTCAAGATATGAGAGATTTAGAGTCAAATGAGGGGGACAGAATTAAATTGGACATATTTGACATTTTTACAAGAATAATCCAGAATAAAAATACAAGAAACAAAAAAATACCAGGAAGTCTCCCACTGGCCTAAGATGGGACAATCTGAATGTCAAAAAGAATAATGCCTATAATGGATTTAAAAACATTAAGTATATAAACAAAAGTGATGAGTTTCTAATCTAACAAAAGCTACTAACTCATTGATCATTTTTGGAGGTTGATAGGTCACCAACCAGGAAATTGATAAAGGTAAATAATCAAGATTTTTCCTGTCTTTCCTGTACAAACTATATTTTAGGATAACCAAGTAGTTCATGAGAGTACATTCTTCTTTACAGAGTTCCAGCTAATGGGTGCACAAAGAATGCTAAAATCAGAGAATTTCTGTGTTGTAAACCCAAATGAAATCATGAATCTAGGTAGTAATAGGCAATGGATGTTAAAACCATTAAATGAAACATTGATTGGGAATTTAATAATAGAGGGATTAAGCTGAAACAACCTGAAATTACTGATTAATCCGAATATTATTAAATGTGGAATAACCCAAAGGTGTCATTTACCTGTTGTCTCTCAGCTCCACATTCACACTTCCTATCATTTGTTCTCTGATCCTGAGGTTAGGCTCTGAAAAAAAAAAATTCTCTTTCCATAGTTTAGTCCCTGATGGTTTCACCAGGAGGAGCCATTAGAGATTTGGAGGATTAAAAGAAGGACAGAAAAGGGATTAATCCTTCCTGTTTTTCTTTTTCTTGTCTGGATTGTCCCAGAGTGGCCCTTCCTCCTCCTCGTGGCAACCGTTTCCTCCCTCGTGCAACACTCAAAAAATCGAATCTCTCTCATTTCTGCAGAGATACTACCAGTAGTATGGGGCACCCTTTCCTCAGAGGTTTCATCCATAGTTCTGGGAGGTTTAAGCTCCTCTGAGCTTAAAGCTACCAGTTCCATTTTGTTCCTTCAGCTTTAGGGATGTTAACAGTTCCTTCAGCTATCATCTTTTGATTACCTCGGTGCTATTTATTTACTCTTTCAAATCTCCCACACCTGTGTAACCAATCCCTTAAATAAAATTTCCTCTTGAATTACTTAGTGTGATTTGTTTTCCCAACTGGACCTTGATTTATATACCAGGCATTAACTGATGCGATAGGAAGTATACTGCACCACCTATGAAGCATTATTTTAAATTGGGTTATTGAAATATAGTTTATATGCAATAAAATTCACCAATTATAATTGTATAATTAGATTACAGTCCAGAAACCATGACCACAATTATATATAGAAGATTTTTGATACCCCAAAAAGTTTCCCTGGGTCCCTCAGTAAAACACCTCTTTTCCCCACTCCTGGCTCCGAGTCACTACTGATCTGATTTCTGTTGCTGTGGCTTTGTCTCTTCCAGAATTTCAGATAAATGGAATGATTTAGCAAGTGGCTTTCTGTGTCTGGCTGCTTGCTTTCTCTTAGCACAATGCTTCTGACATTCATCCATTCTGTTACATGTTTGTTCCTTTTTATTCCATCATATGAATCTACCACAGTTTGTGCATTCATCAACCGAGAGACATTTGGATTGTTCCTACTTTTAGGCTTTTATGAATATAGCTCCTCTGAACATATGAAAGCAAGGATTTTTTGTGAAAAAACATTTTCATTTCTCTTGACAAATACTAAGACTGGAATGGGTTGGTTTAATGGTAAATGTAGGTTTTAAAAAAACTGTCAACTGCTCTTCAAGTAGTTGTACTATTTTGCATTCAAACAGCAACATATGAAAGTGCCAGTTGCTTACATCATTGGCAGCACTTGGGATTGTCAGTCTTTTATTTATTTTTTTATTTTTATTATTATTTTCAAATAGCCAACATAGAGTACATCATTAGTTTTTGATGTAGTGTTCAGCAATTCATTAGTTGTGTATAACACGCAGTGCTCATCACCACACGCGCCCATCACCCGGTTACCCCATCTCCTTATGCCCCTCCCTCTGTAACCCTCAGTTTGTTTCTCTGAGACCTGAGTCTCTCATGGTTTGTCTCCCTTTCTGATTTCTTCCCATTCAGTTTTCCCTCCCTTCCCCTGTGGTCCTCCATGCTATTCCTTCTGTTCCACATATGAGCGAAACCATTTGAGAATTGTCTTTCTCTGCTTGAATTATTTCACTTAGCATGATCCCCTCCAGTTCCATCCATGTAGATACAAATTGTGGAGAAATGGGAAACCTCTTACACTGTTGGTGTGGAATGGATAATGAAGATGTAGCTCATATATATGGAATATTACTCAGCCATCAGAAGGGATTGTCAGTCTTTTAAATTTTAGTTATTCCAGTGAGTATGCAATGGAATCTGACTGTGATTTTAGCTTGCATTTCTTAAGACCAAACAGTGTTGAACATCTACTCATGGGCTGATTTGCCAGCTGTATATCTTCTTTGGTAAGGTGTTTATTCAAATTTTTGCCCATTTTTATTTTTATTGTTAAGTAATCTCTATGCCCAACATGGTGCTTGAACTCATGACCCTGAGATCAAGAGTCATATGCTCTACTGACTGAGCCAGCCAGGTGTACCTCTTTTGCCCATTTTTTTAGTTAACTTCAATTAGCCAAAATATAGTACATCATTAGTTTTTGATGGAGTGTTCAATGACTCATTAGTAGCTTATAACACCGAGTGCTCATCAGATCACTTAATACCCATCCCCTATTTCCCCCATCCCCTCACCATTTCCCTTCTGCAACCCTTAGTTTGTTTCCTGGAGTCTGGAGTCTCTCACGGTTTGTCTCCCTCTCTGATTCTTCCCATTCAGTTTTCGCTCCCTTCCCATATGGCCCTCTGTGCTATTCCTTATATTCCACATATCAGTGAAACCTTATGTTAATTGTCTTTCTATGGTTGACTTATTTCACTTAGCATAATCTCCTCCAGTTCCATCCAAGCTGATGCAAATGATGGGTATTCATCCTTTCTGATGGCTGAGTAATATTCCATTGTATATATGGACCACATCTTCTTTATCCATTCAACCACTGAAGGACATCTCAGCTTCTTCCACAGTTTGACTATTATGGACATTGCTGCTATGAACATTGGGGTGCAGGTGCCCCTTCTTTACACTACATCTGTATCTTTGGGGTAAATACCCAGTAGTGCAATGGTTGGGTCATAGGGTAGCTCTATTTTTAACTTTTTGAGGAACCTCCATACTGTTTTCCAGAGTGGCTACACCAGGTTGCAATCCCTCCAACAGTGTAAGAGGGTTCCCCTTTCTCTGCATCTTCACAAAAATTTTGTTGTTCCCTGTCTTGTTATTTTTGGCCATTCTAACTGGTATAAAGTGTTATTTCATTGTGGTTTTGATTTGTATTACCCTCATGGCAAGTGATGTTGAGCATTTTTTGATGTGTCTATTGCCCATTTGTATGTCTTCTTTGGAGAAGTGTCTGTTCATGTTTTCTGCCCATTTTGTGACTAGATTATTTGTTTTTTGGGTGTTGAGTTTGAAAAGTTCTTTATAGATCTTGGATACCAGTCCTTTATCTGGAATGCCATTTACAAATATCTTTTCCTTTTAGTTTTGTTGACTATTTCCTTTGTTGTGCAGAAGCATTTTATCTTGATGAAGTCCCAATAGTTCATTTTTACCTTTGCTTCCCGTGCCTCTAGAGACTAGTCTAGGAAGAAGTTTCTGTGATCGTGGTGGAGGAGGTTACTACCTGTGTTGTCTGGGATTTTGGTGGATTCCTGTCTCACATTGAGGTCTTTCACCCATTTTGAGTTTATTTTTGTATATGGTATAAGAGAATGACCCGGATTCATTCTTCCGCATGTGGCTGTCCAATTTTCTCAACACCATTTCTTTCTTTTTCTTTCTTTTTTGTGACTTCTTTTTTTCTTATCATGTTTTGTTCGTCACCATACAGTACATCATTAGTTTTTGATGTAGTGTTCAATGATTCATTATTTGTGTATAACATTCAGTGCTCATTACAACACACATCCTCCTTAAAACCCATCACAGGGCTACCCAACCACCCCCCCACCTCTGAAACCCTCATATTATTTTCTGGAGTCCAGAGTCTCTCATGGTTCGTCTCCCCCTCTGATTTCCCCACCTTCAGTTTTCTCTCCCTTCCCCTGTGTTTCCCCTTGCTATTCCTTCTGTTCCATATACGAGTAAAACCATATGAGAACTGTCTTTCTCTGCTTGACTTATTTCACTTAGCATAATCACCTCCAGTTCCAACCACGTCAATGCAAATGGATATTCATCCTCTCTGATGGCTAAGTAATATTCCATTGTATATATGGACCATCTTCTTTATCTACTCATCTGTTGAAGGGCATCTTGGTTCCTTCCACAGTTCGGCTATTGTGGACAATGCTGCTATGAACATTGGAGTGCATGTGCCCCTTCTCATCACTACGTCTGTATCTTTGGGGTAAATACCCAGTAGTGCAATTGCTGGGTCATAGAGTAGCTCTATTTTTAACTTTTTGAGGGACCTCCACACTGTTTTCCAAAGTGGCTGTACCAGCTTGCATTCCCACCAACAGTGTAAGAGGGTTCCCCTTTCTCCGCATCCTCTCCAACATTTGTTGTTTCCTGCTTTGTTAATTTTTGCCATTTTAACTGGTGCAAGGTGCTACCTCAATGTGGTTTTGATTTGAATTTCCCTGTTGGCTAATGATGTTGAACATTTTTTCATGTGTCTGTTAGTCATTTGTATGTCTTCTTTGGAGAAGTGTCTGTTCATGTCTTCTGCCCATTTCTTGACTGGATTATTTTTTTGGGTATTGAGTTTGAGAAGTTCTTTATAGATCTTAGATATCAACCCTTTATCTGTAATGCCATTTGCAAATGTCTTCTCCCATTCCGTGGGCTGCCTCTTCATTTCGTTGACTGTTTCCTTTGCTGTGCAGAAGCTTTTTATCTTGATGAAGTCCCAATAGTTCATTTTTGCTTTTGTTTCCCTTGACTTTGGAGATGTGTCATGAAAGAAGTTGCCGTGGCCAATGTCAAAGACGTTACTGTCACTACATCAATGTCAAAGAGGAGAACTGTATGTTCTCCTCTAGGATTCTGGTGGATTCCTGTCTCACATTGAGGTCTCTCATCCATTTTGAGTTTATCGTTATGTATGGCTTAAGAGAATGATTGAGTTTCATTCTTCTGTATATAGCTGTCCAATTTTCCCAGCACCGTTTATTGAAGATACTGTCTTTTTCCATTGGATGTTCTTTCCTACTTTGTCAAAGATTAGTTGACCATAGAGTTGAGGGTCCATTTCTGGGCTCTCTATTCTGTTCCACTGATCTATGTCTTTGTTTTCGTGCCAATACTATGCTGTCTTGATGATCACAGCTTTGTAATATAGCTTGATGTCAGGCATTGTAATGCCCCAGCTCTGCTTTTCTTTTTCAGCATTCACCTGGCGATTTGGGGTCTTTTCTGGTTCCATACAAATTTTAGGATTGTTTGCTCCAACTCTGTGAAAAATGTCAATGATTTTTGATAGGGATTGTATTGAATGTGTAGATTGCTCTAGGTAGCATAGACATTTTGACAATGTTTATTCCTCCAATCCATGAGCATGAATTGTTTTTTCATCTCTTTGTGACTGCCTCAATTTCTTTCATAAGTGTTCTGTAGTTTCAAGAGTATAGGTCCTTTACCTCTTTGGTTAGGTTTATTCCTAAGTATATTACGTTTTTTGGTGCATTTGTAAATCGTATCAATTCCTTTATTTCTCTTTTGCAGTCACATTGTCAGTATACAGAAATTCAACTGATTTCTGTGCATTGTTGTTTTATCCTGCCATGTTGCTGAATTGCTGTATGAGTTCTAGTAATTTTGGGGTGTAGTCTTTTGGGTTTTCCATATAAAGAATCATGTCATCTGCAAATAGAGAGCGTTTGACCTCTTCTTTGCCAGTTTGGATACCTTTATTTCATTTTTTTTTTTTTTGGTCTGGTTCCTGAGGCTAGGACTTCTAGTACAGTGTTGAACAATAATGGTGAGAGTGCATCCCTGTCGTGTTCCTCACAGAGAGTTTTTCCCCGTTGAGAATGATATTCACTGTGGGTGTTTTGTAGATGGCTTTTATGATATTGAGGTATGTTCCCTCTATCCATATACATTGAAGACTTTTAATCAAGAAAGGATGTTGTGTTTTGTTGAATGCTTTTTCTGCATCAATTGAGAGGGTCATATCCTTGTTGTCTTTTCTTTAATTAATGTGCTCTATCACATTGATTTGCAAATGTTGAATCACCCTTGTAGCCCAGGAATAAATCCAACCTGATGGTCATGAATAATCCTTTTAATGTACTCGTTGGATCCTCTTGGCTAGAATCTTGGTGAGTATTTTGACATCCATGTTCATCAGGGATATTGCTCTGTAATTCTCCTTTTTGTTCTCCTCATTGTCTGGTTTTGGGACCAGGGTAATGCTGGCTTCATAGATCAAGTTTGGAAGTTTTCCTTTTGTTTCTATTTTTTGAATCAGCTTCAGTAGAATAGTTATCATTTCTTCTTTAAATGTTTGGTAGAATTCCCCTGGGAAGCCATCTGGCCCTGGACTCTTGTTTGTTGGGAAGTTTTTGATTACTGCTTCAATTTCCGTGCTGGTTATTTGTCTGCTCAGATTGTATATTTCTTCCTGTTTCAGTCTTGGTAGTTTATAAGTTTCTAGGAATGTGTCCATTTCTTCCAGATTGCCTAATTTGTTGGCATATAGTTGCTCATAATATGTTCTAACAACTGCCTGTATTTCCCTGATATTGGCTGTGATCTCTCCCCTTTCATTCATGATTTTATTACTTTGGGTCCTTTTTCTTTTCTTAGGATATGTCTGGCTAGAGGTTTATTGATCTTATTACTTCGTTCAAAGAACCAGCTTCTAGTTTTATTGATCTCTTCTACTCTTCTTCCGGGTTCTATTTCATTGATTTCTGCTCTAATCTTCAATATTTCTCTTCTCCTACTTGTTTTAGGTCTTATTTGCTGTTCTTTCTCCAGCTCCTTTAGGTGTAAGCTTAGCTTGTGCATTGGGGATTTTTCTAATTTTTTGAGAGAGGCTTGGATGGCTATGTATTTCCCTTTTAGGACCACCTTGCTGCCTCTCAAAGGTTTTCGACTGATGTGTTTTTATTCTCATTAGTTTCCATGAATTGTTTAAGGCCTTCCTTAATTTCCTGGTAGACCCAATCATTCTTTAGCAAGATGCTCTCTAACTTCCATGTGTTTCAGTTCCTTTCAATTTCTACTTGTGGTTGACTTGCAGTTTCACAACATTGTAGTCTGAAAATATGCAGGGAATAATCTCAATCTTTTTTTAAAATTTTATAAAATTTATTTATTTTTTTAATGTAAAGTTCGATGATTCATTAGTTGCATACAACACACAGTGCACCATGCAATACGTGCCCTCCTTACTACCCATTACCAGCCTATCCCTTTCCCCCACCCACCTCCCCTCCGATGCCCTCAGTTTGTTTCTCAGAGTCCATAGTATCTCATGCTTCATTCCCCCTTCTGATTACCCCCCCATTTCTTTATCCCTTTCTTCTCCTACCGAATTTCCTAGTTCTTATGTTCCATAGATAAGAGAAACCATATGATAATTGTCCTTCTCTGCTTGACTTATTTCACTTAGCATTATCTCCTCCAATACTGTCCATGTTGCAGCAAATGTTGAGAAATCGTTCTTTTTGATAGCTGAGTAATATTCCATTGTATATATGGACCATAGCTTCTTAATCCAGTCATCTTTGAAGGGCATCTCGGCTCCTTCCACGATTTAGCTATTGTAGACAATGCTGCTATGAACATTGGGGTGCATATGGCCCTTCTCTTCACTACGTCTGTATCATTGGGGTAAATACCCAGTATTGCAATGGCTGGGTCATAGGGTAGCTCAATTTTTAACTTTTTAAGGAACCTCCACACTGTTTTCCAGAGAGGCTGAATCAACTTGCATTCCCACCAACAATGTAGTAGGGATCCCCTTGCTCCACATCCTCTCCAACAATTGTTGTTTCTTGCCTTTTCAATTTTTGCCATTCTAAGGGGCGTAAGGTGGTATCTTAGTGTGGTTTTGATTTGAATTTCCCTGATGGCAAATGATTTTGAACCTTTTATCATGTGTCTGTTAGCCATTTGTATGTCTTCATTGGAAAAGTGTCTATTCATATCTTCTGCCCATTTTATGATTTGTTTATTTGATTCTCGTGTATTGAGTTTGAGAAGTTCCTTGTAGATCGTGGATACCAGTCTTTTATCTGTAGCATCATTTGCAAATATATTCTCCCAAGTTCATTTTATCTTTTCTTTCTCTTGCCTTTGGAGATGTGTCATGAAAAAAGTTGCTGTGGCTGATGTCGTAGAGGTTGCTGCCTGTGTTCTCCTCCAGGATTTTGATGGAATCCTGTCTCACATCAAGGTCTTTCATCCATTTAAAGTTTATCTTTGTGTATGGTGTGAGGGAGTGGTCAAGTTTCGTTCTTTTGCATGTAGCTGTCCAATTTTCCCAGCACCATTTATGGAAGAGACTGTCTTTTTTCCACTGGATGTTTTTTCCTGCTTTATCAAAGATTAGTTGCCCAAAGAGCTGAGGGTCCATTTCTGGGTTTTCTATTCTGTTTCACTGGTCTATGTGTCTGTTTTTGTGCCAGTACCATGCTGTCTTTGTGATCACAGCTTCATAGTACAGCTCGAAATCTGGCATTGTGATGCCCCCAGCTTTGTTTTTCCTTTCAACACTTCCTTGGCAATTCGGGGCCTCTTCTGGTTCCATACAAATTAAGGACTATTTGTTCCAGTTCCTTGAAAAATGTCCTCGGTATATTGATCGGGATAGCATTGAAAGTGTAGATTGCTCTGGGTAGCATGGACATTTTAACTATGTTAATTCTTCCGATCCATGAGCATGGAATATCTTTCCATCTTTTTATGTCTTCCTCAATGTCTTTCAAGAGTGATTTGTAGTTTCTAGAATATAGAACCTTTACGTCTCTGGTTAAGGTAATTCCAAGGTAACGTATGATTTTTGGTGCTATTGTAAATGGATGGATTCCCTAATTTCTTTTTCTTTAGTCTCATTGTTTGTGTATAGAAATGCAACGGATTTCTGAGCATTGATTTTGTATCCCGCCACATTACTGAATTGCTCTATAACTTCCAGTAGTTTGGGAGTGGATTCTTTTGGGTTTTCTATATAGAGAATCATGTCATCTGCGAAGAGAGACAGTTTGACTTCTTCTTTGCTGATGTGGATACCTTTTATCCCTTTTTGTTGTCTGATTGATGTTGCAAGGACTTCTAGTACTATGTTGAATAATAATGGTAAGAGTGGGCATCCTTGTCGTGTTCCTTATCTTAAGGCAATGGTTTCCAGCTTTTCCCCATTGAGAATGATATTTGCTGTAGGCTTTTCATAGATGGTTTTTTTGAGATTGAGGAATGTACCCTCTATCCCTACACTCTGAAGGGTTTTATAAGGAAACGATGCTGTATTTTGTCAAATGCTTTTTCTGCATCAGTTGAGAGGATCATATGGTTCCTGAGTCTTTTCTTGTTGATATGATGTATCACGCTGCTCGATTTACGAAAGTTGAACCATGCTTGCATCCCACGGATGAATCCCACTTGGTTGTGATGTATAATCTTTTTAATGTACTGTTGGATTCTATTAGCCAGGATCTTCTTGAGAATTTTGGCGTCCATATTCATTAGGGAAATTTGTCTGTAATTCTCCTTTTTGATGGGTTCTTTGCCTGGTTTGGGGATCAAGGTAATATTGGCCTCATAGAATGAGTTTGATAGCTTTCCTTCTGTTTCTATTTTTTGAAATAGCTTTAGGAGAATAGGTATTATTTCTTCTTTGAATGGTTGGTAGAATTTCCCGGGAAAACCATCAGGCCCTGGGGTTGTGTTTTTGTAAGGTTTTTAATCACTGTTTCAATCTCTTCATAATTAATTGTTCTGTTTAAAAAATCAATTTCTTCTTGTTTCAGTCTTGGTAGTATATAGGTTTCCAGGAAGGTCTCCATCTCTTCCAGATTGCTTAATTTATTGGCATAAAGCTGTTGATATAAGTTTCTAATAATCCTTCCAATTTCATTGGTGTTGGTTATGACCTCTCCCTTTTCATTCATAATTTTATTAATTTGGGTCCTTTCTCTATTCTTTTTTAAAAGTCTTGCCAGTGGTTTGCCAATTTTATTTATTCTCTCAAAGAACCAGCTTCTAGTTCTGTTGATCTGCTCTAATGTACTCCTGGTTTCTAATTCATTGATCTCTGCTCTAATCTTGATCAACTGCTTTCCCGTGCGTGGATTAGGCTTTATCCTCTGTTGCTGTTCCAGCCTCTTGAGGTGAGAATATAAAAAATGCATTTTAGATTTTTCTATTCTTTTGAGTGAGGCTTGGATGGCTATGTATTTTCCACTTAGGACTGCCTTAGCAGTGTCCCATAAGTTTGGACTGTTGTGTTTTCTTTCTCATTGGTCTCCATAAATTGTTTAAATTGATCTTTGATTTCCTGGTTTATCAAATCATTCTTGAGCAGGATGGTTCATAGTCTCCAAGTGTTTGAGTTTCTTCCAAATTTTTCCTTGTGGCTGAGTTCCAATTTCAGAGCATTGTGGTCTAAGAATATGCAGGGAATAATTCCAGGACTTTGATATCAGTTGAGACCTGTTTTGTGACCCAGAACATGGTCTATTCTTGAGAATGTTCCATGGGCATTAGAATAGAATGAGTATTCTTTGGTTCTGGGGTGCAGTGTTCTATATATATCTATGAGGTCCAACATGTTGTGTGTGGCATTCAAAGCTCTTGTTTCTTTGTTGATTTTCTGCTTAGGTGATCTATCTATTGCTGATAGTGGAGTGTTGAGGTCCCCTACTATTAATGTATTTTTATCTATATGTCTCTTTATTCTGGTTAAGATTGGCTTGTATATCTTGCTGCTCCTCTGTTGGGTGCATAGATATTTATAATTGTCATATCCACTTGTTGGATACATCCTTCAAGAATAATATAGTGCCCTTCTGTATCTCTAACTATAGTCTTTAGTTTAAAATCCAATCTGTCTGATATGAGAATTGCTACCTCAGCTTTCTTTTGAGGTCCATAGGCGTGAATGATGGTATTCCATGCCTTTACTTTCAGTCTGGACATATCTTTAGGTTCAAAATGAGTCTCTTATAGACAGCAAATGGATGGGTCATGTCTTTTTATCCAATCTGCAACCCTGTGGCATTTTATGGGAGCATTTAGGCCATTTACATTGAGACTGATTATTGAGAGATATGATTTTAATGATGCCATGTTGCCTGGAAAGTCTTTGTTTCTATGGATTGTGACTTTCTGTTCTGTATCACTCTTGGGGCCTTTTTACTTTTATAGAACCCCCCTTAGTATCTCCTGTAGGGCTGGTTTCGTGGTTATGAAATTGGTCAATGACTGGCGATTCTGGAAGGTCTTTATTTCTCTATCAATTCTGAATGACAGCCTTGCTGGATAAAAGGATCCTTGGCTGCACGTTTTTCTCTGAAGGAGCTTTAAAAATGCCCCCTCCCAACCCTTTCTATCATTGCAGGTCTGTGTAGACAGGTCTGACATAATTCTGATGCCTTTGCCTTGGTACGTGAGAAATTTGTTTGCCCTGGCCATTTTCAATACTGTGTCCTTGGATCTAATATTTGCGAAATGCACTATGACGTGACATGGCGTAGGTTTGTCATGGTTGAGCTTGGGAGGGGTCCTCTCTGCCTCTTGGACATGAATGCTTGTTTCCTTTGCTAGATTAGAGAAGTTTTCAGCTACAATTTGTTCAAATATCTCTTCTACATCTCTGTTTTTCTCTACCCCCTCGGGATGCTGATGATTCTGACATTGGAACGTTTCATTGAGTCAGTAATCTCCTGTAACCTACATTCTTGAGATTGGATTTTTTTTAGTCAAGTTTCTATTTTAGCTTTCTCTTCTACTAACCCATCCTCCAATTCGCCCATACGTTCTTCTGCCTCCTTCACCCTGGCCGTCAGAGCCTCTAGTTTTGACTGCATTTGGCTCATACCACTTTTAATTTCTGCCAGATTTGCTCTCATTTCTGCCCTTAGAGATTCTACATTCTCATTAACATTTTTGTTAATATTTTGTTCAAGTCTACACATCATCTTGACCATTGTTACTCTGAACTCCATTTCTGATAATTTGGTTATATCCATATCCATTATTTCTGTGGCAAAGGCCACAGACTCATTGTCTTTTCTTTGCTGGGGGGATTCCTCCTTCTCATCATTCTGATGAGTAGAGGTTGCAGGGTTGTCCCGAGCCCAAATTATTGACCAGGACCCAGGCAGTGTGCACTTGTTTTATAGGGAGCTTAGGGATGTGGGCTTCTTGATTTTTCAGCCTGCCTTCTGGGGGAGGGTCCTACCGTGCCTATACTCAGGCAATGCTGTTTGCATAGAGTCTCCATGGTCCCCTGCAAGGGGTATGGGGATGGGCACACTGTGAGCCAGTATTTCCAGGCTTTTGTTCTCTGGTGGCTTTCCCTGGTGGTTTGCTGTGCCTCTTCTGAGAGTCAGAGCAGCAGTAGCCGATTCTCAGCCTCTGTCTCAGAACAGAGGAATCACGGACGGTTCTCCACTGGTGTTCTGGCCACTTTAACTCTGTTTCTTTTGGTGCTGCTCAACCCTGCAGTGTCCCGGGATGTGCGCCCCACAGCCGGCGTCCCAGCCCTCACTTCCAGGGCCAGTGCATATCTGTCCTTTGTGTTTCTAACATCGCCAGACGCCAGATGCCAGCCACCAGCTGTAGCGTACAGTTGCCCCTGCATGCTCCAGAGCTCCATTTCAGTGTGGTTAGCACGCACTCCAGAGCTCCAGTTTTCAGACTGGTTGAGTGCATTACCCGGCTCATGGTCTCAGTCGGCTCTCTCGTGGGTCCCCATCCGCATGTCCCCCCGCTCCCCAGTGCAGGTGGCTACGGCTTCCCAGCGCCCGAATGCAGCGGTTCCCTCCCCCTTTCATTTATCTTCCGATATCTGTGCGCAGCTTCACGGCTCCCAGCTTCGTACCTCAATACTCAGTGCTGGAGATGTTCATTTGTAGTGGTCCAGATGTATCTTCCTGCATCTCAGGGTGATTCTGTGGATATTCAGGATGGTCTGGTACCTATCCAGCTCGACTCAGGGGACCAGCTGACAAAGGGGACCCCTACTCCTCCTCCATCTTAACTCCTGCTCCCCTCAGTCTTTTGTCATTGGTTGAGACCTGATTTGTGACCCAGTATGTGATCTATTCTGGAGAAAATTCCATGTGCACTCGAGAAGAATGAGTATTCTGTTGTTTTAGGATGGAATGTTTTGTATATATCTGTGAAGTCCATCTGGTCCTATGTGTCATTCAACACCCTTGTTTCTTTGTTGATCTTCGGCTTAGATGACCTGTCCATTGCTCTAAGTGGAGTGTTGAAATCCCCTACTATTAATGTATTATTATCAATATGTTTCTTTACTTTGGATATTAATTGATTTATACAATTGGCTGCTCCCACATTCAGGGCAAAGGGATTTACAATTGTTAGATCTTCTTGATGGATGGACAATTTAAGTATGATATAGTGTCTCTTTACATCTCTTACTACAATCTTTTGTTTAAAATCTAATTTGTCTGATACGAGAATTGCTATCCCAGCTTTCTTTGGAGGTTCATTGGCATGGTAAATGGTTCTTCGTCCCCTTACAGTCAATCTGGAGGTGTCTTTAGGTTCAAAATTAGTCTCTTGTAGACAGCATAGTGATGGGTCCTGTTTTTTCATCCAATCTGAAACCCTGTGTCTCTTCATGGGAGCATTCAGCCCTTTCACATTGAGAGTAACTATTGAAAGATATGAATGTAGTGCCATTGTATTGCCTGTAAGGTACCTGTTTCTGTAGGTTTTCTGTGTCTTTTTGGTCTCTGTGACTCTTGGGGTTTCTCTTCATTTACAGAATCTCCTTCAATTTTTCTGGCATGGCTGGCTTGGTGGTCACATGTTCTTTCAGTTTCTGCCTGTCCTGAAAGCTCTTTATCTCTCCATCCATTCTGAATTATAGTTTTTGTAGATAAACAATCCTTGGCTGCGTGTTCTTTTCATTTAGTACCCTGAATATGTCTTGTCATGCCTTTCTGGCTTGCCAGGTCTCTGTGACAGGTCTGACGTTATTCTGATGTTCCCCCCTCTGTATGTAAGAAATCTTTCCTATCCTAGCTACTCTAAGGATAGCTTCCTTGGCTTTTAAGATTTGCAAGCTTCATTATTACTTGTTGGGGTGTTGATCTATGTTTATTGATTTTGGGAGGGGTCCTCTCTGCTTCTTGGACTCGAACGCTTATTTCCTTCCCCAGATTAGGGAACTTCTCAGCTATGATTTGCTCAAATATACCTTCTAGTTCTCTCTCTCTCTCCACCCCTTCAGGGATCCCAATAATTCTGACATTGGAATGGTTCATGGCATCGTTGATCTCTTTAAGTCTAACCTCATGTGCCACTAGCTGCCTATCCCTATCTTCTTCAGTTTCCTTCCTTTTTATCAGCTTATCTTCTAGGTCACTAATTTGTTCTTCTGCCTCATTTACCCTGGCTGTTAGAGTGTCCAGTTTAGACTGCATTTCATTCATAGAATTTTTAAGTTCAGCTTGATTAGGTCTCATTTCTGCCCTTAGAGATTCTATATTGTTGCTAATGCTTTTTTCAAGCCTTGCTATTGACTTCATGATTGCTATCCTGAAGTCTGTCTCTGACATCTTGCTTATGTCCATTTCCATTAGTTCTGTGGCAGAGGACATTGTCTCTGGTTCTTTTCTTTGTTGGGAGTTCCTCCTCCTAGTCATTCTGTTGATGGATGGTTGAACAAATAGACAGAGTACAAAATATCAACCATGACCCAAGCAAGATGCACCCTAGCAAAATCTGGAGTGGTCAGATGCCACCACCAAAAATACAAAGCCAAAATGAAACACAAGAATAAAATTACAAAATTGAAAAAAATTTTTAATTAAAAAATATATACAAAAATATATATATATAATAGAAAATAAAAAATTTCAATTTCAATTTAAAAAGTGGAGGGAGGGAAAGGGGGTTATAATCTCTCAGTGTGGACAAAACAGGGTGTTTCAGTTGTTTCTGGGTGTATTTTCGTCTGTGTGTTAGAGGACACTATGTCCCAAAATTCCTAGGAAAGTAAAACTTGTATATGCATAAAGGTAGAACTAAGTAGAGTGAAAAACAGGCTAAAATAAGGTATATATCTATAAAAAATATAGGTGTGTAAAAATACAAGTTAAAAGCACTTACAAAAAAATTAGTTGGTATAACAGACATCTAGTTGAAATTAGGAGAAGGTGAAAGGAAGAATACATCAGGGGAAAACGTCATGAGAAAAGAAAAAAAAGTATTAAGGAAAGAAAATAAAAGGAAAATTATATCTGAAAAGTATACAAGTCATGAGGCCACACCTGTAGCCCAATATACAATTTTCCCCTTGTGTTGGGATTTTACAGTCTTACAGGATCCAAAGGATTGTCATCCGCCTGTTCTTTCAGCCTGTCTTCTGGGGGAGGGGCCTGCTGTTCTGTTTCTCAGATAATCCTGCCTGTGCAGAGTTGCCCCACCCTCTGTTAGAGGGATGGGCTCAGTGGAAACCAGACTTCTCGGTGCCTTTTGTACCCTGGGGCCTTTCTGCACTTCTTCAGGGGATCAGAGCAAGAATGGCCACAGTCAAACCTGTGGCCCAGAGCAGAAAACCCACAGTTTGCCCTCTTTAATAAACTGCAGGACAAATGTCTCCACTTCTGCTTGCACCGCAGAATACCGCAGCCTCCCATGGTGCAGGGGGATGGGCTCAGTGGAAACCGGACCTCTTTTTGGCTTTTGTGGCCCGGGCCTTTCCCTGCCTCTTCAGGGGATCAGAACAAAAAATGGCCACAGCCAAACCTCTGGCCCAGAGTGGAAAATTCAGTCTGCCCTCTTTAATAAACTCTGCAGGACAGTCTCCACCTCTGCTTGTGCTGCTGAAAACTGCAGCTTTCCGAGGTGCATGCCCACAGCTACTCTCAGAAGTGTTTTCAGGGGCCTGGGATTATCTCTGCCCTTTGTATTTTTAAACCTTGGAGTGGCAGTGGGCTCCAGCACACACCAGAGGCTCCAGAATCAGGTCTGGTTCTGCCCTAAAGCCCCTTCCCAGCCACTACTGTTCTGTGCGCTTTGCCCTGCTGCGAGCACTCTTTCCAGATTTTTTCTGGCTATTCAAGGAAAGAGCAGCTATCGACACACCCAGTTCATGGTTTCTGGTGATCCTAGTTGCAGGTCCCTTCCCCCTCTCACTGACAACAACCTGCTTCCTGGCTCCAATCCTTGGTCCCTCCACTGTTTCAGGAATCTCCTTTTGCTCTGTGGTCCTGAGACCACACTGCCTTACCTAGAATTCTGCCTTTTCATTTCTAAAGCCTCCCTCAGGGAGGGTTGTCTTTTACTAGAGCAGATTTCCAAGAGTTCTGAATTTGCGCTTCAGTGTTATATCCCAGGTGCCAGCATCATATGCACTTCATTTTTACCTTCTTTCATACCATCTACTTAGGATCTGTTGCTCAAAGTGGAATTGCTCCATCAAAGACATTTGTAACTACCATTCTAGATCCTTAGCTAAGACATCAGGGGCCACCAGCAATATTCATTTTCCAGCAGTCCACAAATGCCGTGTTGCTGGTGTGATTTATCTTGGATAGTTATGAAGAGATGTAAGTGTGCCTTTAATTTGCTTTGCTTTTATTGCTACAAAAATTGGGCATTTTTTCATGTCAGGACTTATAGTCTATATTTCTTTGTTGGTTAATCATCTGCTCCTGCCATTTACCAAGTAGAATATAAATCTTTCATACTTTTGACTCTTTGATTTTTCAAATAATTTCACTGCTACTGCATAGTCACATTCTGTTAATTAAAGAGGGCTTTATTGTTTTTGATCTTATATAGTTGTATAAATGTATTTGCATAAATTACCATACTGAGGATAATAATATTTTCCTATTTTAAAATCTCTTTTCTAGTTAAACTACTTTTTAATCCTTGGTTTCATTAATTTCTGTTTTTTCTCTTTTCAAAATTAATGGAATCTATGAGTTCATGTTAGTGTCCTGGCAAAAAATGGAAAAGTATTTAGAAAGTATAACTAAAGAGAGTGTGCTGAAAGAATTATTATTTTTTAAAGATTTATTTATTTATTATTTTTAAGTTTTTATTTTAATTTCAGTTAGTTAACATACAGTTTAATATTAGTTTCAGGTGTATTTAAAAAAATTTTTATTATTATGTTCAGTTTTTTTTAAGATTTTATTTATTTATTTTAGAGAGAGGCACCATGATCAGGGGGAGGGGCAGAGGGAGAGGGAGAAGCAGACTCCCTGCCTAGCAGGGAGTCTGATGTGGGGCTCGATCTCAGGATTCTGGGATCATGACCTGAGCCAAAGGCAGACACTTAACTGACTGAGCCACCCAACCCCTGAAAGAACTATTTACAAAGGATATGAGAGAGAATGAGCCTAGAGAAAGTCTGTAGCATGGAAGAAGGGCCCCTTTATGAGAACTGTGACTGTAGAATGCAGCCAGTACCAGAACTACAACAATGTGGAAAGAGAACAGGCTGGAGAGAAGGGAATAAATACTTTAGCCCTTCTTCCCAATCTCTTGCTGATGCCTCTCCCTGACCAATCCAATCAGAAGCCAGAAAGCAGGAGAGCCTGGGTGAAGTGTTCTGAAAAGGGCAGGGAATAATTAAGGAGGGAAGGGGACAAAGGAGAACAACCAGCACATAATGATACTCATGGCCTGTCACATTTCTTCACATCTTGTAAGTAAAGACATTCTGAACTACCTTATTGAGGATGTTTAGGTAGCAAATAGCCTTGGAGGATAGAGATAATATCTCCCTCTGGGAAAAAGGGTAAACATGATTACTGTCCAGACTAAAAAGATAATGTCTCACTCTGGAGAAAAAGCAGTCAGTCTCACTGCATGTTATAAAATATTTGAGTATCTAAACTCAGTGTTTCTCTCCTATAACACAATCCACAGTGTGTGCAGCTGTCACCCACCCGTCTTTGCTTCATGCTGTGGGAATTGGGAGTTGGGAACTGGTGAAAAACTGCTGTGAGTAATAAACTATTTTTTTGTCTTTCATGCTGGAGTCTCATAACTTATTGTCATCCATGAAATTGTGGCAGGCTAACTTATTAGCTTTGAAGTAGGATAAAATCAGACTCTTCAACTCAAAAAAGAAAAGGCCAAACAAAACATTAAAAAAAAACCAAAAACTCAACCATATTCGTTACGGTGAAGGTGGGTATTACACAACTCCTTACTCTGAAAATTGATGATTAAAGAGAAAAAATTAATCAGTCCTTCAAAGTGACTGAGTAGACTCAGATAACAAGGGAGAGTTCTTCATTACAGAAAAATGCCAGCTTATAAACGTAGAAGAAATTATGAAGTTAGGAGAGTAAGCACCTTTTCCCTACTCCTAGAAGAAATAACTAATTCAGGCAAGGAAAACTTGCAGGTTGTAAAGTACCACCCCAAAGATAACTTACAGGTCTCAAGGGAAAAACAAAATGGAGATCAGGCAGTCACCACTTGAAGCTTAGTAACAATAATTGTAAGACAACCAAACATTATGCACATCTTGATGTGATGTATATGAAGTATATAGCATATTTATAAAGTAAAAAATGTAAAAAATGTTTAAATGTTTAACTTGCATCTAATTTAACCTTTATAGTTAATGCCTTTTAACAAACTATATTTTTCTAATACTTAAAAATTGATTAAAAGTTAGAATAATGAACTCTCCCTCTTTCCTGATTGTCCCAGAACTGAAAGTCCAGCATTCCAAGAAACCCCAGTTCTGAGCAACCCAAGACAGTTGGTCACCATATTGCACATTTAACCAATTACACTCTTCATAATTCCAATATATTAGATTTTCATACATTTTGGAAAAGTAAACACACAAAAATAAATTAGACACATAACAGAACAATGGCTGTAAAACTGATCAGTACACTAATGTCAGCTTTACACTAATAAGAACTCCAATTCAACAGATAAATAATTTATTCTTCATTATCTCATTATTATTATTTACCTAAATAAAAGGTAATATTATATATATTATACCTCTATGTACCTAAATGTACAATTTCCTCAACTTACATAGAAAGTCAGGGTTATTTTTCACTCACACCAGCTGAAAATGCAAATAAAAATGCTTTGGCATCTTTCAGGATGATGTTACTAAATATATTATAATTTTTATAACATATTTTGTCTATTACACAAGAAACTGTTCAAAACATTGTCTCTAACTAATCAAATATATCTTCATTTCTATAATCCTAATAGTGTTTTATATTTATAAGACAGTTTAATATCTGCTTTGTCTTTTTCCTTAAAATTACAGCTAGCATAATTTATAATTGGTTGTAGTGGGGCCAAATCTGATGCCTACTTTGGATTTTTTCTCATTTTCCACTACTTTTGTCTCTGGGCATTGCTTCTACCAGGTTCTCTCAAACCGTGGGAGTAGGAGCCAAATATTCTAATTTCAAAACAAATGACATCAACTGTCTGGATAGTTGATATCTTCCATCAATCACTATTATAACTTTCCTCTGAATCTCTTATTTAGTAATTTAATCTGTATTTAATTTAAAAAACTTATTCTGTATTTGTTATGAGAATTAAATTGATATTTTGAAGAACTATGTAAATATTCTCAACCATCTGGAGAAGAAACCAGTTGAGTACTCACATAGTGAGTTTTCTGTTTCCTCAAGTTAATTATATTTTTATCAACTTTGGATACTCTGAGTTATTGACATGCAATTCTTAAAGATTACAACAGTGTTTTACTACTGTGTTTCTCATACACCTGGAGGAAAGAGGTAATATGCTGGAAAATACACAAAACCACAGTTTGAACATGGCTGGTCTTCCTGGCATTACCAAATGAGTTCCAGACTAGATTGTAAACTTCATGAATGTAGACATTCTGTCTCTTTTATTCACCATTGTATCCCCAATGCCTCAACACAGTGCCTGGCACATGGAAGGCAATCAATAAATATTTGTTGAATAAATGAATGAAATAAAAGACTTAGAAAATAATTTCATAGGAATAAACTTGAAAATATTAGCAATTGAAATGTCATATTCACATAAAAATTTTAGGTTAAAACATAAGCTGCTTCCAGTTACAGCCCCAGATATTAGGAATATGTTTCTCCTCAGCTATTTTTGGGAGGAGGTCTGGGTGGAAAAGTTGAAATATTATTCTAAATCAGTAAGTTGACACTGAAAAAAATAAAGAAATAAGAAATTTGGGTTTTTTTTTCCTAATCCAGTATTTAACTTTTTAATGCACAGTGTACATGGATTGCAAAAAGTTTATAATTATGTTCAAATTTCACAAATTAGTATGGACTTTAACCAGCTTAAAACTATCTTAAATTTGCTGTAGCCTAGAGAATATAAAAGTTACAATGTTCAATGATTTTTAGAATCTTATTTTTTCAAGTTTTTATTTAAATTCCAGTTAGTTAACATACAATGTACTATTAGTTTCATGTGTACAATATAGTGATTCATCACTTATACACGACACTCAGTGCTCATCATCACAAGTGCCCGTCTTAATACCCATCACCCATTTAACCCATCCCCTTGCCCACCTCCCCTCTAGTTGAGTCTGTTTTATGGTTTGCTTCCCTCTTCCCCCCTCATGTTCATCTGTTTTGTTTCTTAAATTTATCATGAGTGAGATCATATGGTATTTGTCTTTCTCTGACTGACTTATTTCACTTAAGGTAATACTCCCTAGCTCTATCCACGTCGTTGCAAATGGCAAGATTTCATTCTTTTTGATGGCTGAGCAATATTCCATTTTGTGTGTGTGTGTGTGTGTGTGTGTGTGTGTGTGTGTGTGTGTGTGTGTGTGTGTCTTTACCCATTCATCAGTTAATGGACATTTGGGATCCTTCCATAATTGGCTATTGTTGATAATGCTACTATAAACATCAAGGTGCATGTATCTCCAAATCAGTATTTTTGTATTCTTTGGGTAAATACCCAGTAGTGCAAGTGCTGGATCATACAGTAATTTTATTTTTAGCTTTTTGAGGAACCTCCATACTGTTTTCCAGAGTGGCTGCAACGGTTTGCGTTTCCATTAACAGTGTAAGAGGGTTCCCCTTTCTCCATATCCTTGCCAACATCTATTTTTCTGATGTTGTTAAATTCAGCCATTCTGAGTGGTATGAGGTGATATCTCATCGTAGTTTTGTTTTTTATTTCCCTGATGATGAGTGATGTTGAGCATTTTTTCATGTGTCTGTTGTCCATCTGGGTGTCTTCTTCAGAGAAATGTCTGTTCAATTCTTCTGCCAATTTTTAAATTAGATTATTCATTTATTGGGTGTTGAATTCTAGAAGTTCTTTGTATATTTTGGATACTAACCCTTTACTGGATATTTCATTTGCAAATATCTTCTCCCATACAGTAGGTTCTCTTTTAGTTTTGTTGATTGTTTTCTTCTCTGTGCAGAAGCTTTTAATTTTGATATAGTCCCATTAGTGTATTTTTCTTTTTTCTGCCTTGCCTCAGGAGACATATCCAGAAAAATGTTACCAAGTTCTATGTAAAAATGTATATATATTGCCTGTGCTCTCTTCTAGGATTTTTATGGTGTCAGGTCTCACATTAGGTCTTCCACCCATTTTCAACTTATTTCTGTGTATTGTGTAAGAAAGTGGTCCAGTTTCATTTGTTTGCATGTTGCTGTCCAGTTTTCTCAACACTTTTTGTTGAAGAGACTCTTTTTCCCATAGGATATTCTTTTCTGCTTATGGAAGATTAATTGACCATGGAGTTGTGGGTTCATTTCTGGGTTTTCTATTCTATTCCATTGATCTATGTGTCTATTTTTGTGCCAAAACCATACTGTTTTGATCATGACAGCTCTGTAATACAACTCGAAGTCCAGAATTGCAATGCCTCCAGCTTTGCTTTTCTCTTTCAAGGTTGCTTTGGCTTCCGGGATCTTTTGTGGTTTCATACAAATGTTAGGATTGTTTGTTCTAGCTCTGTGAAAAATGTTGTTGGTATTTTGATAGAGATTGCATTAAATGGGTAGATTGCTTTGGGTAGTGTAGATATTTTAACAATATTTGTTTTTCCATTAGTATGAAATATTCCATGTTCATCTTCAATTTTTTCAGCAGTGCTTTCAAAGTACAGGTCTTTCACCTCTTTGGTTAGGTTTATTCCTAGGTATTTTATTTTTTGGTGCAATTGTAAATGGGATTGATTCCTTAATTTTTCTTTCTGCTGCTTCATTATTGGTGTATAGAAATGCAACAGATTTCTGTATGTTGATTGTATGCCATGACTTTACTGAATTTTTGTATCAGTTCTAGCAATTTTTTGGTGGCGTCTTTCTGGTTTTCTATGTATAGTATTATGTCATCTGCAAATAGTGAAAGTTTGACTTCTTCTTTGCCAATTTGGATACCTTTCATTTCTTTTTTTGTTGTCTGATTGTGGAGGCTAGGACTTCCAGTATTTTGTTAAATAACAGTGATGGGTCAACTGGGTAACTCAGTCAGTTAAGCATCTGCCTTCAGTTCAGATCACAATCCCAGGGTCCTGGAATCAAGCCCTGTGTCAGACTCAGCAATGAGCCTGCTTCTCCATCTTCCTCTGCTCTTCGCCCTCTCATGTTCACATGTGCTCTCCTTCATTTTCTGTCGCTCTCAAATAAATAAATAAACAAAAGATTTTAAAAAATAACAGTGGTGAGAGTGGACATCCCTGTCTTGTTCCTGACCATAGAGGAATAGCTCTCAGTTTTTGCCCATTGAGGATGATATTAGCTGTTGGTTTTTTGTATATGGCCTTTGTTATGGTGAAGCATGTTGCCTCTATCCCTACTTTGTTGAGTTTTTTTTCCCTGAATGATATTATACTTTGTTAAAAGGTTTTCTGCATCTGTTGAGAGATCATATGGTTCTTATCCTTTTATTAATGTGGTGTATCATATTAGATTGATTTGTGAATATTGAACCACACTTGCAACCCAGAAATAAATCCCACTTGATCATGGTGAATGATTCTTTTAATGCACTTTTGGATGAGATTTGATAGTATTTTGTTGAGAATTTTTGCATCCATGTTCATCAGGGATATTGGCCTGTACTCTTTTTTAGTGGAGTCTTGTCTGGCTTTGGAATCAAGGTAATGCTGGCCTCATAGAATGAATTTGGAAGGTTTCCTTCCATTCCTATTTTTTTTGGAACAGTTTGAGAAGAATAGGTATTAACTTCTTTAAATGTTTGGTAAAATTCCTTCTGGGAAGCCATCTGGTCCTGGACTTCTGTTTGTTGGGAGGTTTTTGATTACGGATTCAGTTTCTTTGCCGATTATTGGTCTGTCAAGTTTTCTATGTCTTCCTATTTCAGTATTGGTAGTTTATATGTTTCTAGGAATTCATCCAGGTTGTCTTCTTCCAGGTTGTCTAATTTTCCGGCATATAATATTTCATAATATTCTCTTACAATTGTTTGTATTTCTGTGGTGTTGGTTGTTATTTGTCTTCTCTCATTGGTGATTTTATTTATTTGGTTTCCTTTCTCTTCTTTTTGATAAGTCTGGCCAAGGGGTTATCAATTTTATTATTTGTTTTCAAAGAACAAACTCCTGGTTTCATGGATCTATTCTGCTGTTTTCTTATCATTTATTTCTGCTGTAATCTTTGTTATTTCCCTTATTCTGTTGGCTTTATACTTCATTTATTGTTCTTTCCCTAGTTCCTTCAGGTGTAAGGTTAGTTTGCTTATTTGAGATTTTTCTTGCTTCTTGAGATAGGTCTGTATTGTTATCTACTTCCCTCTTATGATGCTTTTGCTGCATCCCAAAGTTTTTAGATCATCCTGTTTTCATTTTCATTTGTTTTCATGTATTTTTCAATTTTTTCTTCTATTTCCTCATTGACCCATTCATTGTTTCATAGCATGTTGTTTAACATCCATGTGTTTGTGGTCTTTCCAAATTTTTTCTTGTGGTTGACTTCAAGTTTCATAGCATTGTGGTCAGAAAATGTGCATGGTATGATCTCAATCTTTTTGTACTTGTTGAGGACGGATTCGTGACATACTATATGATCTATTCTGGATAATGCCCCATGTGCACTTGAAAATAATACATATCCTGCTGTTTTAGGATGAATATTTTAAATATATCTGTTATGTACATCTCATCCAATGTGTCATTCAAAGCCATTGTTTCCTAGTTGATTTTCTTTTTAGATCATCTGTCCATTGATGTAAGTAGGGTATTAAAGTCCCCTACTACTGTTGTATTATTATCAATGAGTTCCTTTAAGTTTGTTATTAATTGTTTTATATATTTGGATGCTCCCAAGTTGGGGACAGAAATATTCACAATTCTTAGATCTTCTCATTGGACTTTTCTCTTCATCTCTCATTATAGTTTTGTTTAAAATCTAGTTTGTCTGGGGGTGCCTGGGTGGCACAGCCAGTTGGGTGTCCAACTCTTGGCTTTGGCTCAGGTCATGATCTCAGGGTCATGAGGTTGGTCATTGTTGGGCTCTGTGCTCAGTATAGAGTATTAAGCTTCTCTGCCACTTCCCCCTTATATAAATGGATAGGTCATTTTTTTTAAAAATCAACTTTGGTATAATTATTGCTACTTTGTTGTTTTTTTTTTTTTACTTCTATTTGTTTCATGAATGTTTCTCCATCTCCTCACTTTCATACTGCAGGTGTTTTTAGGCCTGAAATTAGTCTTTTGTTGGCAACATATGGATGAGTGTTTTTTTTTTTAATCCATTCTGACACCTTATGACTTTGATTAGAGTGTTTAGTCCATTTACATTTGGAGTAACTATTGATAGATACGTATTTAGTGCCATTTTATTACTTGTTTTGTTGTTCCTGGAAATTTTCTCTGTTCTTTCTATCTTTGTCACTTTTGGTGTTTCCCTCCCACTTAAAGAGTCACCTTTAACATTTCTTGCAGGGCTAGTTTAGTGGTCACAAACTCCTTTAGTTCCCCTCTACCCCCCACCCCTGGGAAACTATTTATCTCTCTTTCTATTCTGAACGATAGCATTGCTGGATAGAATATTCTTGGCTGCAGATTTTTTCCAATTCAGCATGTTGAATATATCATGCCACTAGGCCTGCTGGCTTGCCAAGTTTCTGTGGAGAGATAGGCAGCTAGCCCTATGGGTCTTCCCTTGTAAGTTAGGGACTTCATTTTTCTTGTTGCTTTTAGGAATTTTTCTTTATCAATATATTTTCAAATTTAACTACAGTACGTCTTGATTTGGGCCTGCTTTTGCTGATTTTGATAGGAGTTCTCTGTGCCTCCTGGATTTGGATGTCTGTTTCCTTCCCCAGATTAGGGAGGTTTTCAGCTATTATTTCCTGAAATAAACCTACTGCTCCTTTTTTTTTTTTCTCTCCGAGAATTCTCCCAGAATTCTTCTGGGACTCAGATATAAATGTTATTACATTTGATGTAGTTGTTGAGCTCCCTAAGTCTATTCTCACGATCCACAATTCTTTCTCTCTTTTGTTCAGCTTCATTATTTTCCATTATTCTAACCTCTATATATTTATTTGTTCATCTGCTTCTTCCATTCTTGAGGTCATTACATCCAGTAGGTTTCAAATCTCAGTTAATGAATTTTTCTTTTCTGGCTGATTGTTTTTTTAACTCTTTTGTCTTTGCAGTAAGGGTCTCCCTGATGTTTTCCATGCCTTTCTCTAGCCCAGCTAGTATCATTACGATTGTTGCTTTAAATTCTAGATCAGGCATATTACTTATATCTCTTTTCATTAGATTCCTGGCCATGACCTTTTCTTGTTCTTTATTTTGGAATGAATTCCCCCATCTTGGTATTTTGTTTAGGTTTCTGTCTCTGTGTATTTAAGAAGCATGTTGTGTTTCCTGCTCCTGAGAGTAATGGCTTAATGCAGAGGAGGTCATATAGTGTCCAGGGCCTGGTGCTCTAGGGAATGTCTCTCATGTGTGCCGCATGCACCCTGCTTCTGTGTTTTGGCTGCTCTATCCTTTGGGCCCATTCTCTGTAGAGTTTCTCCTTGCCTGTAGTCGGCAGTATTTGGACCTTAGCCAAAGTGTGGTGAGTTTTAACTAGGTGTTCTCTGATCTGCTTGTTAAATGAGACATGATGCTACTTTCACTAGAACTGAAGCCTTGCAGAACTCTGGTTAGTAGACGTGGTGTGTGTGGGCTTTCTACTGGTTTCCTGGGGAAGGGCCTGTTGTGCTGGTCCTTAGGCACACTTGCCTGAGAAAAGCAATATCAGCAGAGCACAGGAGGGTGGGATTTGGTGTGAGAAGGTTAAGCAGCTAACGTTGGCACTGTGCTATTTACTGAAGTTTGTTTATGCTAAGGGGTGGGGAAGAGAAATGGTGCTGGTCAGCTCCTTTGTCCCCTGAGAGGGGTCTAAGCCTTCTCTGTGCTTTCTGCTGTCAGGTAAGCACTTCCAGAAGAGCAAATAATTTCCCCCTCATGCAACCCAGGCATTTTTTAGATTGATTTTTCATGCTTTCTCTGGGTTGCTTGACTGCCTGGAGCAGTGCAGTGCGTTTTGTGCTCCATCCCAGACAAGCTTGTTGACTTTTAAAAGTTCAAACTTTAGGGACATTGTATGGCAAGGACTTGTGCTGGTCCTCTGAGGAGGGTCTTTCCATGTTCGGATGGAGGCGGTTTGACTACAAAGGGCAATTGCACCAGAGTGTAGGTAGGGGCATGTGGTTTGGAGCAAAGGTAGCTAAAGAGCCATCATTTAGGTTAACCACCCTCAGCAGGTGTCTCTGCACTTATGCTGAGTGGTGGGGGCAGGAAATGGCACCTACTGGCTTTTTTGTCCCTGGAGAGGCATCTCTTCAAACCCCTCCTCTCACAGATGCACTCCAAGAAAAGCAAACAGTTTCTCCCTGTGCACCTTAGGTGATCCTCAATTGCACCATCTGCCCCCAGGTTCCTTGCATGCTTTCTCTCCAGGAGTAGAGCGGCACCCTCTACTTCTCTCCAGGAGTAGAGTAGCACATCTACTAATATTCCCTAAAGCACCAGGCCCTGGACCCTATATGACCTCTATCCCACCCAAGACTGGGACCTCTAAAACTCCAGTCTTTGAGCCCCCACTGGTTGCAAAAACTCACAGAAATCAGCCCCTCTCATTTTCCTAGCCAATGGCTTTGGGGAAGTGTTCTTGTGTGATCCTCTGTGCACTTCTCTCTCCCTCTCTCTTTCTCATTCTCTCATTTTCTCCTTCTCTCTCTATCTGTCTCTTGCCTTTCTCTGAGATGAGGGCTCCCTCCACTCCGTAGCATCTGTGATCCATTTATCCCCCAAAGTACATCTCCACACCTCTTACCTTCCACAATGTGGCCTCTTCTCTCCATCTAGTTGTGCAATTTGTCCAGTTGTTGCACAGGTCGATTTCTTGGGTGTTCAGAATGATTTCATAGTTATCTAGCTGTGTCCATGGGACAAGGCAAGCCTAGGGTCCTCCTACTATGCCACCATCTTAGCTCCAATTCAGAATCTTATTAATAATGATTCTTGACAATAAAGGTAGAAAAAAAAGACCTAGGCTAATAAGTTGGATTATGAATGTTTCCTATTTACTCCTATTTACTTAAAGGCAAAATTAGAGCACTTAAAGGTGATGAGCTCATAACAAAAGATATATTAGCAGAATGAATGACTGAATAAACAAAAAAAATATCTTCACTGGACATTTTCCTAAGTTAACATTTTCAATGGGAGTGGTGATTTTATGTCTCTTATATTCTTTTTATTCTGTAACAATTGTCCTTCCCTTTTTGGAGGAGAAATTGGGTCATTATTTTTTAAAAAATGTTGGAACAGTATAACTATTTGGGTCAAGATTTACTGTAAAGCTACAGTAATTGAGACAGTCATTGTAATATTGGAATAAGGATAGACATAGAGTAATGAAACAAAATAAAAGGTTTGGAAACAGATCTACATATATACGGTCAATTCAACGAGGATATCAAGATAATTCAGTGGGGTTAAAAGTGGAGCAACTGTGAATCCATATGCCAAAAGAAATGAACCTCAATCCATGCCTCACACATATACAAAAATCAACTTGAAATAGATATAGATCTAAATATAAAACCCAAAATAATAAAGTTATAGAAGAAAACATTAGAGAAAATTTTTATCACCTTGAGTTGGGTAAAGGTATCTTAAATAGGACATAAAAAACACAAAGCTTAAAATTTAAAAATTGATTAACTTCATGAAAATTTAAAATTTTTGATTTTTCTAAAGACATAGTTTAAGAAAAATGAAAGGAGAAAATATTTGAAAATATGTATCTAATAAAGGATTTGTTTCCAGTATGTATAAATAACTCAAAACTCAAAAATAAGAGGAGAAAAAAACTAGAATTTTAAAAATGGGGAAAAGAGAGACCAGATGGTGGCAGAATAGGAGACTTCCTTTTATCTGGTCCCTTAAATTTAACTGGATAGCTATGAAACCATTCTGAACACACATGAATTCAGCCTGAGAGGTAAGAAAATATACCTGGAACTCTACAAACAGAAAAATGACTGCTTTTTGCAAGGTAGGAGGTGCTGAATCATGAATCTGCAGGGAAACATCAGAAGGTAAACAGAGGAGGAAGGGAGCCTCCATAAGCCGGCTACTGGAAAGTGATCTAACACTGGAGAGCAAAATTGGAACCCTTAGAAATCTGCTCCAGGGGCGCCTGGGTGGCACAGCGGTTAAGCGTCTGCCTTCGGCTCAGGGCATGATCCTGGCGTTGTGGGATCGAGCCCCACATCAGGCTCCTCCACTATGAGCCTGCTTCTTCCTCTCCTACTCCCCCTGCTTGTGTTCCCTCTCTCGCTGGCTGTCTCTATCTCTGTCGAATAAATAAATAAAATCTTTAAAAAAAAAAAGAAAGAAAGAAATCTGCTCCAGTGAGAGACATCCCTTTCTGAAAGGGGTACAAAGGATGAAAAGAGAATTCCAGGTGGGTCATTGTGGTCTCAGGATCCCAGGAGACACAGAAAGAATGATAGAGTGCCCAAGTAGTGGAGCAGGGAAACTCGTTACGGTCGGTGAGCCCAGAAGCGACTCTCAGCTCTGGTCACCATAAACTGAGAGTTGAGCTGGTAGGGAGATGCTCTTGGCCTGAACACCCTGAAAAGGACTGGAACACAGGGGCTGTTTAACATTCCTGGGAGAGATGAAACAGCTGTGCCCATGTCGGGCAACAGTTCTCAGGACAGTGGTGGCCCTGGAAAGGACAGTACGATGGCACCCAGGCAAAACTGAAAATTTTGGCATCCATATTCATCAGGGATATCAGTCTGTACTTCTCCTTTTTGATGGGGTCTTTGCGTGGTTTGGGGATCAAGGTAATACTGGCCTCATAGAATGAATTCGGTAGTTTTCCTTCTATTTCTATTTTTTGAAACAGCTTCAGGAGAATAGGTATTATTTCTTCTTTGAATGTTTGGTAGAATTCCCTGGGGAATCCATCAGGCCCTGGACTCTTGTTTTTGGGGACGTTTCTGATCACTGCTTTGATCTCTTCATAATTAATTGGTCTCTTTAGATAATCAATTTCTTCCTGTTTCAGTCTTGGTAGTTTATAGGTTTCCAGGAAGGCATCCATTTCTTCCAGGTTGTTTAATTTATTGGCATAAAGTTGTTGATAAAATTTCTAATGATCCTTCCTATTTCATTGGTGTTGGTCATGATCTCTCCCCTTTGATTCATAATTTTATTGATTTGGGTCCTTTCTCTATTCTTTTGAATAGGTCTGGCCAGTGGTTTGTCGATCTTATTTATCCTTTCAAAGAACCAGCTTCTTGTTCTGTTGATCTGCTCTGCTGTGCTCCTGGTTTCTAATTCATTGATCGCTGATCTAATCTTGATCACCTGCCTTTTCATGCATGGGTTAGGCCTGTTCTTCTGTTCCAGCCCCAGATTCTTGAGGTGAGAATATAAAAACTGCATTTTAGATTGTTCTTTTCTTCTGAGTGAGGCTTGGATGGCTATGTATTCTCCCCTTAGGACTGCCTTTGCAGTGTCCCATAGGTTTTGGACCAATGTGTTTTCTTTTTTGTTGATCTCCAGAAATTGTTTGATCTCCTTCTTAAATTAGCTGGTTTACCCAATCATTCTTGAGCAGAATGGTTCTTAGTTTCCAAGTGTTTGAATTTCTTCCCAATTTTTCCTTGTGATAGAGGCCCAGTTTCAAAGCATTGTGGTCTGAGAATATGCAGGGAATAATCTTAGTCTTTTGGTATAGATTGAGGCCTGTTTTGTGACCAGTATATGGTCTATTCTGGAGAACATTCCATGTGCATTCGAAAAGAATGAGTATTCTGTTGCTTTAGGGTATAGTGTTCTGTATATCTCTATGAGGTCCATCTGGTCCAGTATGTCATTCAAAGCTCTTGTTTCTTTGTTGATTTTCTGCTTGGGTGATCTGTCCATTGCTGATAGTGGAGTGTTGAGGTCCCCTACTATTAACGTATTATTATCTATATGCCTCTATATTCTGATGAAGAGTTGGCTTGTGTATCTAGCTGCTCCCCTGTTGGGGACATTGATATTTATAATTATCATATCCACTTGTTGGATAC
>NW_024424119.1:328081-379314 GCF_017311325.1 Ursus maritimus
ACATTGATATTTATAATTATCATATCCACTTGTTGGATACATCCTTTAAGAATAATGTAGTGTCCTTCTGTATCTCTAACTATGGTCTTTAGTTTAAAATGTAATCTGTCTGATATGAGAATTGCTACCCTAGCTTTATTTTGAGGTTCCTCAGCATGAAAAATGGTGTTCCATCCCTTCACTTTCAGTCTCGATGTATCTTTAGGTTCAAAATGAGTCTCTTGTAGACAGCACATGGATGGATCATGTTTTTTGATCCAATCTGCAACCCTTTGGCGTTTTATGGGAGCATTTAGGCCATTCCCATTGAGAGTGATTATTGACAGATATGATTTTAATGCTGTCATGTTGCCTGTGAAGTCTTTGTTTCTATAGATTGTAAATTTCTGTTCTGTATCACTCTAGTGCCTTTTACTTTTATAGAACCCCCCTTAATATTTCATGTAGGGCTGGTTTGGTGGTTATGAATTCCTTCAGTTTCTCCTGATCTTGGAAGGTCTTTATCTCTCCATCCATTCTGAGTGACAGCCTTGCTGGATAAAGGATCCTTGGCTGCATGTGCTTCTCAGATAGAACTTTGATAACACCTTGCCTACCCTTGCTGGTGTGCCCGGTCTCTGTAGACAGTCTCTGAAGGTATTCTAGTATTTTCTCTCTGTACATAAGGATTTTCTTCTCCCTGGCCACTTTCAATATTGTATCCTTGGATCTAATATTTGCAAATTGCACTATGACGTCACGTGGTGTAGGTTTGTCATGGCTGAGCTTGGGAGGGGTCCTCTGTGCCTCTTGGACATGAATGCTAGCTTCCTTAGCCAGATTAGGGATGTTCTCACCTACAATTTGTCCAAATATCTCTTCTAGACCTCTCTCTTTCTCTACCCCCTTGGGGATGCCGATGATTCTGACATTGTAATGTTTCATTGAGTCAGTAATCTCCCGTAATCTACATTCTTGAGATTGGATTTTTTTGAGCTTAGTTTCCTTTTTAACTTTCTCTTCTACCATCCCATCCTCCAATTCACTAATTCGTTCTTCTGCTTGCATTTTTAATTTCTGCCACATTCGCTCTCATTTCTGCCCTTAGAGATTCTATATTCTCGTTAATATTTTTGTTAATATTTTCTTCCAGCCTACACTTCATGTTTACCATTGTTACTCTGAACTCCATTTCTGACAATTTGGTTATATCCATATCCATCAGTTCTGTGGCAGAGGCCACAGTCTCTGTCTCCTTTCTTTGCTGAGGGTTTCTCCTCCTTGTCATTCTGATGAGTAGAGGTTGCAGGGATGCCCAGAGCCCAAATTATTGACCAGGACCCAGGCACTGTGCACTTGTTTTATAGGGACCTTGGGGATGTGGGCTTCCTGATTTTTCAGCCTGCCTTCTGGGGGAAGGGCCTGCTGCGCTGATACTCAGGCAACCCTGTTTGGGTAGAGTTGCCCCATCCCCTACAAAGGGGGACAGTAATGGGAAAAATGTGAACCGGTATTTCCAGGCTTTTGTTGTCTGGCGGCTTTCCCTGGTGGTTTTCCTTGCCTCTTTTGAGAATCAGAGCAGCAGTGGCTGTATCCTAGCCTCTGTCTCTGAACAGAGAGATCGCAGTCCACTCTCCACTGAGCTCTCCTGGCCTCTCTAACTCTGTTTCCGTTGGTGCTGCTAAAAACCCCACAGTGTCCCAGGTTTTGTGCCCCTCAGCCACTCTCCAAGCCCTCGCTTCCATGGCTGGCACATGTCTGTCCTTTGTGCTTCTAACACCGCCAGCCACCCCCGGTTCCTGTGCGCCCTCCCGAGCTCCCTGTTTCAATGTGGTTTGCGCTCACTCCAGAGCACCAGTTCTCTGTCTGGTTGCATTCATGCTCCTGAGCTCCCAGTTTCAGTCTAGTTCGAGCGTGCGCTCTGGAGCTCCAGTTTTCAGTCTGGTTGTGCGTGCGCTCCCGAGCTCCCGGTATCAGTCCGGTTCCAGTGAGCGCTCCGGAGCTCCGGTTTTCAGTCTGGTCTTGCGCATGTTCTCGGGCTCACGGTCTCAGTCTGCTTTCTCACGGGTGCTGGTCCTCGAGTCCGGTCACTCCCCAGTGCAGGTGGCCACTGCTTCACCGCGCCCGAGCACGGCGGCTTCCTCACCCTTCTGTTTATCTTCCAATATCTTTGCGCGGATTCACGGCTCCCCACCTTGTACCTCAATACTCAGCGCTGGAGATGTTCGTTTGTAGAGATCCAGATGTATCTTCCTGCATCTCAGGCTGATTTCGTGGGTGCTCAGGATGGTCTGGTAGATATCCAGCTCGATTCAGGGGACCAGCTTAAGAAAGGGACCCCTACTACTCCACCATCTTTTTCCTTCCCTAAAAACACCGATTCATCAGTCTTATATAATACCCCGTGTTCATTACATCACATGCCTTCCTTAATGTGCATCACCCATTTTGTTTATAGCAGCAATGTCCACAATAGCCAAACTATGGAAAGAGCTCAGATGTCCATTGAATGGATTAAGAAGATGTGGTGTATATATACAATGGAATACTACTGGTCTATCAAAAAATGAAATCTTGCCATTTGGAATGATGTCAATGGAACTAGAGGGTATCATGCTAAGCAAAATAAGTTAATCAGAGAAAGACAATTATATGATCTCAGTCATATGTGGAATTCAAGAAACAAAACAGAGGATCATAGGGGAAGAGATGAGAAAATAAAACAAGATGAAATCAGAGAGGGAAACAAATCATAAGAGACTCTTAATCACAGGAAATAAACAGAGTTTATGGAGTTGCTTGGCCTGTTTAAGAACAGCTTTAAAAAGGGGGTGCCTGGGTGGCTCAGGTCATGATCCCAGGGTTCTTGGATCAAGCCCCACATTGGGCTCCCTGCTGAGCAGGAAGCCTGCTTCTCCCTCTCCTTCTGCCTGCCACTCCCCCTGGTTGTACTCTGTCTTCTCTGTCAAATAAATAAAATCTAAAAAAAAAAAAAAGCTATTAAAAATTTGTATCTGCTGGTATGAGGAAACACATTACCACTGGGTGGTGCTATTGTCTTAGGTAAGGAAGAGTAAGGCACACTCCTTGAGGGCATATACAGATTACCCCAGAGGAACAAGGGGTCATATGGTCACAGTTACAATAGTCTTAGTCTTAAGAGAAAGTTTCAAATTCCTAGGAGATGAAATGAAAATCCATTAACTAACACGTTATGATCTAGGATATAAAATAAAAAGTATATAAAAAATGTTTGGTAATGGGTTTGACTACTTTAAAGAAGTATGTAATACTGAAATGCAAGGTTTTGAAGACCTGTTAGCCAACCTTTTCCCTAAAGATTTATTCTACACAATATTACAGATTTTCTTCAACACACAGATGACTCACTATTGTATCCTTTCTCTTGCCCATGTTATCAGGGTGTTATTTCTGCCATTGGCTCCATTCTGGATTTTGAATGTAGACATCATACTTAAAATGCAATGAATTCCAGCTAGATTTAATCTTTTATTAGATGCACATGGCAAGTTTAAAGTGGAAGACACGACTCCTGAACTGAAACCAACAATTGAAAGTTATATAATTGAAATTGCAGGAAGAACCCAAGGAAGAAACATCAAACAGAACAGGTTATGCTGGCAAAACCAAAATATACATGAAACACTTTTCTTCACAAGCAATGAAACAATTTGCTTCAAAAAAAATCTGAAGGAGAAGAAAAGAGGGAAGATGGCAGAAGAGTAGGGGACCCATATTTCATCTGGTCTCTTGAATTCAGCTAGACATCTAAGAAATCATTCTGAACACCTGTGAATTCAACTTGAGATCTAAGAAAAGAATTGCTGAAATTCTACGAAAAGAAAAGTGACCACTTTCTTGCAAGGTAGGAAGTACAGAGAAGTGAACCTAAGGGGTTATAGAAAATAAACCACTGGGGGGGAGGGGTAGGAACCTCTGTAAACCAACAATCAGAAAGTGATATAACAGCAGAGCACAAACTTTTAGAAGTCTGCTCCTGTGAGGGATGTCCCTACCTGAAAGGAGTTCAGGTGGCCAGGTGGGGCAGAATCCTAGGTGGAACAGTGTGGTCTCCGGATCCCCAGGGTCAGAAAGAACAGGGATGCCTGAGTGTGGCAGAGTTCCACACAAAAGGGACTGACTGCTTTTCCCTGAGGGTGCACTGAACAGTGGGAACAGCAATCATTCAGCTCCAGGGCTAGCGAATGGGACACCCCAATTTTTACAGTTTTTTTCATCCAAATGTGGCAGGGAAAGCCTTCAGTGAACAAAAGCCACATAGAGCACCCAGGAGCTCCTTACACTAAGCCCAGCCCCCTGGCGGGGTCAGTGAAGTTCTGCACAGGAAAGCTACCTGAGAATCAGTGCACTGGCCCCTCCCCCAGAAGGCCAGCAGGAACATGAGGCTGACACCAAGTTAGTGGATCACACAAAAGTGAAAAACTCCTGTGCTAGGGGAAAATATCATATAGAATTTGAGGACTTTTTCTCATTAATCTTTATTCTTTCATTTTAAAATTTTCTTTTTCTTTCTTTTTAAAAATTTTTTTAAATCTGTCTCTGAGATACAGAGAGTGAGTTAGAGAGAGCACAAGCTGGAGGAGGAGCAGAGGGAGAGGGGGAAGCAGGTCTCCTGCTAAGCAGGGAGCCCAAGGCAAGACTCCAATCCAGGTCTCTGGGATCATGGCCTGACCCAAAGGCAACCATTCAACCCACTGAACCACCCAGGCACCCCGTTTTTATTTTTTTCCTTATCAACTAGCTTCTTATTTTTTTTTATTTTAAATAATTTTTTATTATGTTACATTAGCCCCCATACAGCATATCCTTAGTTTTGTTTTTTTTTAATAATAATATTTTTTTTATTATGCTAGTCACCATACAGTACATCCGTGGGTTTTGATGTAAAGTTCCATGATTGATTAGTTGCGTGTAACACCCAGTGCACCATGCAATACGTGCCCTCCTTACTACCCATCACCAGCCTATCTCATTCCCCCAACCCCCTCCATATGAAGCCCTCAGTTTGTTTCTCAGAGTCCACAGTCTCTCATGCTTCAATCTCCATTCTCGTTATCCTCCCTTTCTTTATCCCTTTCTTCTCCTACCGATCTTCCTACTTCTTATGTTTCATAGATGAGAGAAACCATATGATAATTCTCTTTCTCTGCTTGACTTATTTCATTTAGCATAATCTCCTCCAGCCCCATCCATGTTGCTGCAAATTTTGTGTAATCATTCTTTTTGGTAGCTGAGTAATATTCCATTGTATATATGGACCGCATCTTCTTAATCCAGTCATCTGTTGAAGGGCATCTCGGCTCCTTCCATGATTTAGCTATTGTGGACATTGCTGCTATGAACATTGGGTGCATATGGCCCTTCTCTTCACTACGTCTGTATCTTTGGGGTAAACACCCAGTAGTGCAATGGCTGGATCATAGGGTAGCTCAATTTTTAACTTTTTAAGGGACCTCCACACTGTTTTCCAGAGGGGATGTAGCAATTTGCATTCTCACCAACAGTGTAAGAAGGTTCCCCTTTCTCCACATCCTCTCCAACATTTGTTGTTTCTCACCTTGTTGATTTTTTCCATTCTAACTGGCATAAGGTGGCATCTCAATGTGGTTTTGATTTGAATTTTCCTGATGGCTAACGATTTTGAACATTTTTTCATGTGTCTCTTAGCCATTTGTATGTCTTCATTGGAAAAGTGTCTGTTCATATCTTCTGCCTAGTTGTTTGATTTGATCATTTGTTTCTCATGTACTGAGTTGAGAAGTTCTTTGTAGGTCTTGGATACCAGTCTTTTATCTGTAGTGTCGTTAGCAAATATCTTCTCCCATTCCATGGGCTGCCTCTTAGTTTTTTTGACTGTTTCCTTGGCTGTGCAGAAGCTCTTTATCTTGATGAAGTCCCACAAGTTCATTTTTTCTTTTGTTTCTCTTCCCTTTGGAGATGTGTTATGAAAGAAATTGCTGTGGCCGAGGTCAAAGAGGTTAAAGCCTATGTTCTCCTCTAGGATTTTGATGGATTCCTGTCTCACATCGAGGTCTTTCATCCATTTGGAGTTTATCTTTGTGTATGGTGTGAGAGAGTGGTCAAGTTTCATTCTTTTGCATATAGCTGTCCATATTCCCAGCACCATTTACTGAAGAGACTGTCTTTTTTCCACCGGATGTTTTTTCCTGCTTTGTCAAAGATTAGTTGCCCAAAGAGCCAAGGGTCCATTTCTGGAGTCTCTATTCTGTTCCATTGGTCTATGTGTCTGTTTTTGTGCCAGGACCATGCTGTCTTTGAGATCACAGCTTTGTAGTACAGCTTGATATCCGGCAACATGATACCCCCAGCATTGTTTTTTCTTTTCAACAATTCCTTGGTGATTCAGGGCCTTTTCTGGTTCCACACAAATTTAAAGGCTGTTTGTTCCAGTTCTTTGAGAAATGTCATTGGTATTTTGATCGGGATAGCATTGAAAGTGTAGATTGCTCTGGGTAGCATGGACGTTTTAATTATGTTAATTCTTCGATCCATGAGCATGGAATATCTTTCCATCTTTTTGTGTCTTCTTCAATGTCTTTCAAGAGTGATTTGTAGTTTCTAGAATATAGATCCTTTACATCTCAGGTTAAGTTAATTCCGAGATAATGTATGATTTTTGGTGCTATTGTAAGTGGGATGGATTCCGTAATTTCTCTTTCTTCAGTCTCATTGTCCATGTATAGAAATGCAACTGATTTCTGAGCATTGATTTTGTATCCCGCCACATTACTGAATTGCTCTATAACTTCTAGTAGTTTGGGGGTGGATTCTTTTGGGTTTTCCATATAGAGTATCATGTCATTTGGGAAGAGAGACAGTTTGACTTCTTCTTTGATGATTTGGATTCCTTTTATCCCTTTTTGTTGTCTGATTGATGTTGCAAGGATTTCTAGTACTATGTTGAAGAATAATGGCGAGAGTGGGCATCCTTGTCGTGTTCCTGATCTTAAGGGAAAGGCATTCAGCTTTTCCCCATTGAGAATGAGATTTGCTGTAGGCTGTTCATAGATGGTTTTTATGAAATTGAGGAATGTAGCCTCTATCCCCACACTCTGAACGTTTTTAATCAGGAAAGCATGCTGTATTTTGTCAAATGCTTTTTCTGCATCAATTGAGGGAATCATATGGTTCTTGACTCTTTTCTTGTTGATATGATCTATCATAGTGATCGATTTGAGAATGTGAACCACGCTTGCATCCCACGGATGAATCCCACTTGGTCATGATGGATAATTCTTTATTATACTGTTGGATCCTATTAGCTAGGACCTTGTTGAGAATTTTGGTGTCCATATTCATCAGAGAAATTGGTCTGTAATTCTTTTTGATGGGTCTTTGCCTGGTTTGGGGATCAAGGTAATACTGGCCTCATAGAATGAATTCGGTAGTTTCCTTCTGCTTCTATTTTTTGAAACAGCTTCAGGAGAATAGGTATTATTTCTTCTTTGAATGTTTGGTAGAATTCCCTGGGGAATCCATCAGGCCCTGGACTCTTGTTTTTGGGGATGTTTCTGATCACTGCTTTGATCTCTTCATAATTAATTGGTTTCTTTAGATAATCAATTTCTTCCTGTTTCAGTCTTGGTAGTTTATAGGTTTCCAGGAAGGCATCCGTTTCTTCCAGGTTGTTTAATTTATTGGTGTAAAGTTGTTGATAAAAGTTTCTAATGATCCTATTTCATTGGTGTTGGTCGTGATCTTTCCCCTTTCATTCATAATTTTTTTGATTTGGGTCCTTTCTCCATTCTTTTGGATAAGTCTTGCCAGTGGCTTATTGATCTTATTTACTCCATCAAAGAACCAGCTTCTAGTTCTGTTCATCTGCTCTACTGTGCTCCTGGTTTCTAATTCATTGATCACTGCTCTAAATTGATCACCTGCCTTCTCGTGCATGGGTTAGGCCTGTTCTTCTGCTCTAGCCCCAGCTTGAGGTGAGAATATAAAAACTGCATTTTAGATTTTTCTATTCTTTTGAGTGAGGCTTGGATGGCTATGTATTTTCCCCTTAGGACTGCCTTTGCAGTATCCCATAGGTTTTGGACCGTTGTGTTTTCATTCTCGTTGATCTCCATAAATTGTTTAAATTGATTTTTGATTTCCTGGTTTATCAAATCATTCTTGAGCAGGATGGTTCTTAGTCTCAAAGTGTTTGAGTTTCTCCCAAACTTTTCCTTGTGGTTGAGTTCCAATTTCAAAGCATTGTGGTCTGAGAATATGCAGGAAGTAATTTCAGTCTTTTGGATCAGTTGAGAGCTGTTTTGTGACCCAGAACATGGTCTATTCTTGAGAATGTTCCATGGGCATTAGAAAAGAATGAGTATTCTTCCGTTCTGGGGTGTAGTGTTCTATATATATCTATGAGGTCCAACTCATCGAGTATGGCATTCAAAGCTCTTGTTTCTTTGTTGATTTTCTGCTTAGGTGATCTGTCTATTGCTGATAGTGGAGTGTTGAGGTCCCCTACTATTAGTGTATTTTTATCTATAGGTCTCTTTATTGTGGTTAAGAGTTGGCTTATGTATCTTGCTATTCCCCTGTTGGGGGCATAGATATTATAATTGTCATATCCACCTGTTGGATACACCCTTTAAGAATAATATAGTGCCCTCCTGTATCTCTAACTATAGTCTTTAGTTTAAAATCCAATCTGTCTGATATGAGAATTGCTACCCCAGCTTTCTTTTGAGGTCCATTGGCATGAAAAATGGTTCTTCATCCCTTCACTTTCAGTCTGGATGATTCTTTAGGTTCAACATGAGTCTCTTGTAGACAGCAAATGGATGGGTCATGTCTTTTTATCGAATCTGCAACCCTGTGGCATTTATGGGAGCATTTATGCCATTTACATTGAGACTGATTATTGAGAGATATGATTTTAATGATGCCATGTTGCCTGGAAAGTCTTTGTTTCTATAGATTGTGACTTTCTTTTCTGTATCACTCCTGGGGCCTTTTCACTTTTATAGAACCCCCCTTAATATCTCCTGTCAGGCTGGCTTTGTGCTTACGAAATTGGTCAATGACTGGCGATTCTGGAAGGTCTTTATTTCTCTATCAATTCTGAATGACAGCCTTGCTGGATAAAGGATCCTTGGCTGCATGTTTTTCTCTGAAAGAGCTTTAAAAATGCCCCCCCCCCCAGCCTTTCATTCCAGGTCTGTGTAGACAGGTGTGATGTAATTCTGATACCTTTGCCTTGGTATGTGAGAAATTTGTTTGCCCTGGCCACTTTCAATACTGTATCCTTGGATCTAATATTTGTGAATTGCACTATGTCGTGACGTGGTGTAGGGTTGTCATGGTTGAGCTTGGGAGGGGTCCTCTCTGCCTCTTGGACATGAATGTTTGTTTCACTTTCTAGATTAGGGAAGTTTTCAGCTACAATTTGTTCAAATATCTCTTCTAGACCTCTGTTTTTCTCCGCCCCCTCGGGGATGCCGATGATTCTGACATTGGAACGTTTCATTGAGTCAGTAATCTCCTGTAACCTCCATTCCTGAGCGTGGCTTTTTTTGAGTCCAGATTCTATTTTAGCTTTTTCTTCTACTATCCCATCCTCCAATTCGCTGATACGTCCTTCTGCCTCATTCCCCCTGGCTGTCAGAGCCTCTAGTTTTGACTGCGTTTGGCTCATAGAATTTTAAATTTCTGCCAGATTAGCTCTCATTTCTGCCTTTAGAGATTCTATATTCTCATTAACATTTTTGTTAATACTTTTTTCAAGTCTACACATCATCTTGACCATTGTTACTTTGAATTCCATTTCTGATAATTTGGTTATATCCATATCCATTTGTTCTGTGGCAGAGGCCACAGACTCATTGTCTTTTCTTTGCTTGGGTGTATTTTCCTTCTCTTCATTCTGATGAGGAGAGGGTGCGGGGTTGTCCAGAGCCCAAATTATTGACCAGGACCCAGGCCGTGCACCCTTGTTTTATAGGGATCTTAGGGATGTGGGCTTCTTGATTTTTCAGTCTGCCTTCTACGGGAGGGGCCTGCCTTGCCGATACTCAGGCAATGCTGTTTGGGTAGAGTCTCCATGTCCCCTGCGAGGGGGGATGGGGATGGGCACACTGTGAGCTGGTATTTCCAGGCTTTTGTTCTCTTGTGGCTTTCCCTGGGGGTTTGCTGTGCCTCTTATGAGAGCCAAAGAAGCAGTAGCTGAATCTCAGCCTCTGTCTCAGAATAGAGGGATCGTGTACCATTCTCCACAGATGTTCTGGCCACTTTAACTCTGTTTCTGTTCGTGTTGCTGAACCCTGCAGAGTCCCTGGATGTGCACCCCACACCTGGCGTCCCTGCCCTCACTTCCAGGGCCGGCGTGTCTCTGTCCTTTGTGTTTCTAAAACCCCAGCTGCCAGCTGCCCCGTGCGCTCCCGGAGCTACCGGTCACAGTCTGGTTCCAGTGAGCGCACCGGAGCTCCATTTCAGTCTGGAGGCACGCGTTCCCCAACTCAGGGTCTTAGTCTGCTCTCTCGCAGGTCCGGTCCGTGAGTCTGCCGGCTCCCCCATGCAGGTGGCTACCACTTCCCCGCGCACGAACACGGCGGCTCCCTCCCCCTTCCGTTTATCTTCCGATATCTGTTCACGGTTTCATGGCTCCCCGCTTTGTACCTCTATACTCAGCGTTGGAGATGTTCATTTGTAGAGATCCAGATGTATCTTCCTGAATCTCAGGCTGATTCCATGGATGTTCAGGCTGGTCTGGTACCTATCCAACTCGACTCAGGGTACTGGCTGAAAAAGTGGTCCCCTACTCCTCTGCCATCTTAACTCTCCCTACCCAATCATTCTTGAGCAGGATGGTTTTTAGTTTTCAAGTGTTTGAATTTCTTCCCAATTTTTCCTTGTGATTGAGGCCCAGTTTCAAAGCATTGTGGTCTGAGAATATGCAGGGAATAATCTTAGTCTTTTGGTATCTATTGAGGCCTGTTTTGTGACCAGTATATGGTCTATTCTGGAGAACATTCCATGTGCATTCGAAAAGAATGAGTATTCTGTTGCTTTAGGGTATAGTGTTCTGTATATCCCCATGAGGTTCATCTGGTCCAGTATGTCATTCAAAGCTCTTGTTTCTTTGTTGATTTTCTGCTTGGGTGATCTGTCCATTGCTGATAGTGGAGTGTTGAGGTCCCCTACTATTAACGTATTATTATCTATATGCCTCTATATTCTGATGAAGAGTTGGCTTGTGTATCTAGCTGCTCCCCTGTTGGGGACATTGATATTTATAATTATCATATCCACTTGTTGGATACATCCTTTAAGAATAATGTAGTGTCCTTCTGTATCTCTAACTATGGTCTTTAGTTTAAAATGTAATCTGTCTGATATGAGAATTGCTACCCTAGCTTTATTTTGAGGTTCCTCAGCATGAAAAATGGTGTTCCATCCCTTCACTTTCAGTCTCGATGTATCTTTAGGTTCAAAATGAGTCTCTTGTAGACAGCACATGGATGGATCATGTTTTTTGATCCAATCTGCAACCCTTTGGCGTTTTATGGGAGCATTTAGGCCATTCCCATTGAGAGTGATTATTGACAGATATGATTTTAATGCTGTCATGTTGCCTGTGAAGTCTTTGTTTCTATAGATTGTAAATTTCTGTTCTGTATCACTCTAGTGCCTTTTACTTTTATAGAACCCCCCTTAATATTTCATGTAGGGCTGGTTTGGTGGTTATGAATTCCTTCAGTTTCTCCTGATCTTGGAAGGTCCTTATCTCTCCATCCATTCTGAGTGACAGCCTTGCTGGATAAAGGATCCTTGGCTGCATGTGCTTCTCAGATAGAACTTTGATAATACCTTGCCTACCCTTCCTGCCCTGCCAGGTCTCTGTAGATAGGTCTGACATTATTCTAATATTTTCTCTCTGTACGTAAGGATTTTCTTCTCCCTGGCTGCTTTCAATACTGTATCCTTGAATCTAATATTTGCAAATTGCTCTTTGACATGACGTGGTATAGCCTTGTCCTCATTGATCTTGGGCAGGGTCCTCTGTGCCTCTTGGACATGAATGCTAGCTTCCTTAGCCAGATTAGGGACGTTCTCAGCCATAATTTGTCCAAATATCTCTTCTAGACCTCTCTCTTTCTCTACCCCCTCGGGGATGCCGATTTTTCTGACATTGGAACCTTTCATTGAGTTAGTAATCTCCCGTAATCTACATTCTTGAGATTGGATTTTTTTGAGCCAAATTTCCTTTTTAACTTTCTCTTCTACCATCCCATCCTCCAATTCACTAATTCGTTCTTCTGCTTCATTTACCCTGGCCGTCAGAGCGTCCAGTTTAGACTGCATCTGTTTCATAGCATTTTTAATTTCTGCCATATTCGCTCTCATTTCCGCCCTTAGAGATTCTATATTCCCATTAGAATTTTCGTTAATATTTTTTTTCCCAGCCTACACATCATCTTTACCATTGTTACTCTGAACTCCGTTTCTAACAATTTGGTTATATCCATGTCCATCAGTTCTGTGGCAGAGGCCACAGTCTCTGTCTCCTTTCTTTGCTGAGGGTTTCTCTCTTGTCATTCTGATGAGTAGAGGTTGCAGGGATGCCCAGAGCCCAAATTATTGACCAGGACTCAAGCAAGATGCACTTGTTTTATAGGGAACTTAGGGATGTGGGCTTCTTGATTTTTCTGCCTCCCTTCTGGGGGAGGGGCCTGTCGCGCTGATACTCAGGCAACCCTGTTTGGGTAGAGTTGCCCCGTCCCCTGCAAAGGGGGATGGGGATGGGCAAAATGTGAACTGGTATTTCCGGGCTTTTGTTGTCTGGCGGCTTTCCCTGGTGGCTTTCTGTGCCTCTTCTGAGAATCAGAGCAGCAGTGGCTGTATCCTAGTCTTTGTCTCAGAACAGAGAGATCGCAGTCCACTCTCCACTGAGCTCTCCCGGCCACTCTCTGTTTCCATCGGTGCTGCTAAAAACCCCACAGTGTCCCGGGTTCTGTGCCCCACAGCCATTCTCCCAGCCCTCGGTAACAGGGTGGCACATCTCTGTCCTATGTGCTTCTCACACCACCAGCCGCCCCTGGTTCCCACGTGTGCTACCGAGCTCCTTATTTCAATGTGGTTTGAGTTCACTCTGGAGTTCCAGTTTTCATCTGGTTGAGTGCACCTTCTGGGCTCAAGGTCTCAGTCTGCTTTCTCACAGGTGCCGGTCCGCAAGTCCGGCCCGCTCCCCAGTGCAGGTGTCCACTGCTTCCTGGTGCCCCAGGTGGCAGCTTCCTCCCCCTTCCGTTTATCTTCCGATATCTTTGTGTGGATTCACGGCTCCTCACTTCATACCTCCATACTCAGATGTTCGTTTGTAGAGATCCAGATGTATCTTCCTGCATCTCAGCCTGATTTAGTGGGTATTCAGGATGGTCTGATAGATATCCAGCTTGATCAGGGGACCAGCTGAAGAAGGGGTCCCCTACTCCTTCACCATCTTTTTCCTTCTTCACTAGTTTCTTATTTTATCAAAATTCTTTGTTTTTTTAATAATATTTATTTTATTATATTAGTCACCATACAGTACATCCCCAGTTCTTGATGCAATGTTCCATGATTCATTACTTGCATATAACACCCAGTGCACCATGCAATATGTGCCCTCCTTAATACCCATCACCAGCCTATCCCAATCCCCCACCCCCTCCCCTCTGAAGCCCTCAGTTTGTTTCCCAGAGTCCACAGTCTCTCATGGTTCATTCCCCCTTCTGTAAAATTCTTTGTTTTTATGTCCTTTTTTAATTTTCATTTTATGTTTACATTTTATAGCTACATTCTCCATTGTAGCTTCCCTTCACCACATTCAGTTTTATTTTTGCATAAGTTTTTCTTTCTTTTTTTTTCAATTTAAATTCAATTAGCGAACATGCAGTACATCATTAGTTTTGATATACTGTTCAGTGCTTCATAGTTGCATATAACATCCAGTGCTCATCACATCACGCGCCTCAGTTGCCGTCACCGAGTTACCCCATTCCCTGACCCACTTCCCTCTTTGCAAGCCTCAGTTTGTTTCCTGGAGTCCAGAGTCTCTCATGGTTTGTCTTCTCTGATTTCTTTCCATTCAGTTTTCCCTCCCTTTCCCTGGTGTCCTCTGCATATTCCTTATGTTCCATATATGAGTGAAACCATTTGAGAATTGTCTTTCTCTGTTTGACTTATTTCACTTAACATAATCCCCTCCAGTTCCATCCATGTCTATGCAAATGGTTGGTATTCATCCTTTCTGATGGCTATTGTGGACATTGCTGCTATGAACACTGAGGTGCATGTGCCTCCTCTTTTCACTACATCTGTATCTTTGGGGAAAATACCCAGTAGAGCAATTGCCAGGTCATAAAGTAGTTCTATTTTTAATGTCTTGAGGAAGCTCCATACTGTTTTCCAGAGGGGCTATACAAGGTTTCATTCCCACCAATAGTTTAAGAGGCTTACCATTTCTCCACATCCTCACCAACATTTGTTGCTTTCTGTCTTGTTGTTTTTTGTCAGTCTAACTGGTATAAGGTGGTATCTCATTGTGGTTTTGATTTGTATTTCCCTGATAGAAATGACATTGGCATTTTTTCATGTCTGTTGGCCATTTGTATGTCTTCTTTGGAGAAGTGTCTGTTCATGTCTTCTGCCCATTTTGTGACTGGATTATTTGTTTTTTGGGTGTTGAGTTTGAGAAGTTCTTTATAGATCTTGGATACCAACCCTTTATCTATAATGTCATTTGCAAATATCTTCTCCCATTCTGTGGGTTGCCTTTTAGTTTGGGGGATTGTTTCTTTTGCTGTGCAGAAGCTTTTTATCTTGATGAAGTCCCAATAGTTCATTTTTGCTTTTGTTTCACTTGCTTTGGAGACTAGTCTTGAAAGAATTTGCTAGGGCTGATATAGAAGGGATTACTGCCTATGTTCTCCTTTAGCATTTTGATGGATTCCTGGCTCACATTTTGATATTTCATCCATTTTGAGTCTATTTTTTGTGTATGGTGTAAAAGAATAGTCCAGTTTCATCCTTCTGCATGTGGCTGTCCAATTTTCCTAGCACCATTTATTGAAGAGACTCTCTTTTTTTCCATTGGATATTCTTTTCTCTTTTGTTGAAGATAGTTGACCATAGAGTTAAGGATCCATTTCTGGGTTCTCTGTTTTGTTGCAGTGTTCTATGTGTCTGTCTTTGTGCAAGTACTATGCTGTCTTAATGATCACAGCTTTGTAATATAGCTTAATATCAGTGATTTTTATGCCACCAGGCTTGGTTTTCTTATTCAACATTCCCCTGGATTTTTTTTCTAACTGTGAAAAATGTAGATGGTATTTTGATAAGGATTTCATTGAATATGTAGATTGCTCTGGGCAGCATAGACATTTTGACAATGTTTATTCTTCCAATACATGAGCGTTGGATGTTTTTCCATCTTTTTGTGTCTTCCTCAATTTCATTCATAAGTGTTCTGTAGTTTCTAGAGTAGTAGCAGGCCCTTTACCTCTTTGGTTAGGTTTATTCCTAAGTATATTATGGGTTTTAGTGCAATTGTAAATGGGATTAACTCCCTAATTTTTCTTTCTTCAGTCACATTGTCTGTATATAGAAAAGCAACCGATTTCTGTGCATTGATTTTGTATCCTGCCACATTGCTGAATTGCTGTATGAGTTCTAGTAATTTGGGAGTGGAGTCTTTTGGATTTTCCACATAAAGTATCATGTCATCTACAAACAGAGGGAATTTGACTTCTTTTTTGTCAATTTGGATGCCTTTTATTTTGCTTTGTTGTCTGGTTGCTGAAGCTGGGACTTCTAGTACAATGTTGAACATAAGTGGTGAGAGTGGGCATCCCTGTGGGATTTTCCCTTGGGTGAGGAAAAGCTCTCCATTTTTCCCCATTGAGAATGATATTCACTGTGGGCTTTTTGTAGATAGCTTTTATGATATTGAGGTATGTTCCTTCTATCTCTATACTTTGAAGAGTTTTAATCAAGAAAGGATGCTATATTTTGTCAAATGCCTTTTCTGAATTGATTGAGAGATTCATATGGTCCTTGTCTTTCCTTTATTAATGTACCCTACCACACTGATTGATTTGCAAATGTTGAACCACCCTTGCATTCCGGGAATAAATCTTACCTGCTCATGGTGAATAATCCTTTTAATGTACTGTTGGATCCTATTGGCTAGGATCTTGTTGAGTATTTTGGCATCCATGTTCATCAGGGATATTGGTCTGTAATTCTCCTTTTTTGGTGGAGTCTTTGCCTGGTTTTGGAATCAAGGTAAAGCTGGCCCATAGAATGAGTTTAGAAGTTGTCCTTTCATTTCTCTTTTTTGAAACAACTTCAATAAAATATGTATAATTTCTTCTTTAAAAGTTTGGTAGGAAACTCATTCTATGAGGCCAATATTACCTTGATCCCCAAACCAGGCAAAGACCCCATCAAAAAAGAGAATTACAGACTGATTTCCCTAATGAATATGGATGCCAAAATCCTCAACAAGATCCTGGATAATAGAATCCAACAGTACATTAAAAGGATTATCCATCACTACCAAGTGGGATTCATCCCTGGGACACAAGTGTGGTTCAACATTCACAAATCGATCAGCGTGTTACATCATATCAACAAGAAAAGACTCAGGAACCACATGATCCTCTCAATTGATGCAGAAAAAGCATTTGACAAAATACAGTATCCTTTCCTGATTAAAACCCTTCAGAGTGTAGGGATAGAGGGTAGATTCTTCAATCTCAAAAAAAAAATCTATGAAAAGCCTACAGCAAATATCATTCTCAATGTGGAAAAGCTGGAAGCCTTTCCCTTCAGATCAGGAACACGACAAGGATGCCCACTTTTGCCATTATTCTTCAACATAGTACTAGAAGTCCTTGCAACAGCAATCAGACAACAAAAAGGGATAAAAGGTATCCAAATTGGCAAAGAAGAAGTCAAACTGTCTCTCTTCACAGATGACATGATACTATATATGGAATACCCAAAAGAATCCACTCCCAAACTATTAGAAGTTATAGAGCAATTCAATAATGTGGTGGGATACAAAATCAGTGCTCAGAAATCAGTTGCATTTCTATACACGAATAATGAGACTGAAGAAAGAGAAAGTAGGGAATCCATCCCATTTACAAAAACACCAAACACCATACGTTACCCTGGAATTAACTTAACCAGAGACGTAAAGGACCTATATTCTAGAAACTATAAATCACTCTTGAAAGACATTGAGGAAGACACAAAAAGATGGAAAAATATTCCATGCTCATGGATCGGCAGAATTAACATAGTTAAAATGTCCATGCTACCCAGAGCAATCTACACTTTCAATGCTATCTCGATCAAAATATCGATGACATTTTTCAAAGAACTGGAACAAATAGTCCTTAAATTTGTATGGAACCAGAAAAGGCCCAGAATCTCCAAGGAACTGTTGAAAAGGAAAAACAATGCTGGGGGCAGTACAATGCCGGATTTCGAGCTATACTACAAAGTTGTTATCACAAAGACACATAGACCAATGGAACATAATAGAGAACCCAGAAATGGACCCTCAGCTCTTTGGGCAACTAATCTTTGATAAAGCAGGAAAAAACATCCAGTGGAAAAAAGACAGTCTCTTCAATAAATGGTGCTGGGAAAATTGGACAGCTACATGCAAAAGAATGAAACTTGACCACTATCTCACACCATACACAAAGATAAACTCCAAATGGATGAAAGACCTCGATGTGAGACAGGAATCCATCAAAATCCTAGAGGAGAACATAGGCAGCAACCTCTACGACATTGGCCATAGCAACCTTTTTCATGACACATCTCCAAAGGGAAAAGAAACAAAAGAAAAAATGAACTTGTGGGACCTCATCAAGATTAAAAGTTTCTGCACAGCCAAGGAAACAGTAAAAAAAACTAAGAGGCAGCCCACGGAATGGGAGAATATATTTGTAAATGATGCTACAGATAAAAGACTGGTATCCAAGATCACAAAGAACTTCTCAAACTCAATACGTGAGAAACAAATAAACAAATCATAAAAGGGGCAGAAGATATGAACAGACACTTTTCCAATGAAGACATACAAATGGCTAACAGACACATGAAAAAATGTTCAAAATCATTAGCCATCAAGGAAATTCAAATCAAAACCACACTAAGATACCACCTTATGCCAGTTAGAATGGAAAAAATTGACAAGGCAAGAAACAACAATTGCTGGAGAGGATGTGGAGAAAGGAGATCCCTCCTACATTGTTGGTGGGAATGCAAGTTGGTACAGCCACTCTGGAAAACAGTGTGGAGGTCCCTTAAAAAGTTAAAAATTGAGCTACCCTATGACCCAGCCATTGCACTACTGGGTATATACCCCAAAGATACAGACGTAGTGAAGAGAAGGGCCATATGCACCCCAATGTTCATAGCAGCATTGTCCACAATAGCCAAATCGTGGAAAGAACCGAGATGCCCTTCAACAGATGAATGGATTAAGAAGTTGTAGTCCATATATACAATGGAATATTACTCAGCTATCAAAAACAATGAGTTCTCAACATTGCTGCAACATGGACGGCACTGGAGGAGATAATGCTAAGTGAAATAAGTTAAGCAGACAAAGACAACTATCATATGATTTCTCTCATCTATGGATCATAAGAACTAGGAAGATCAGTAGGGGAAGAAAGGGATAAAGAAAGGGGGGATGATCAGAAGGCGGAATGAAGCATGAGAGACTATGGACTCTGAGAAACAGACTGAGGGCTTCAGAGGGGAGGGGGGTGGGGGAATGGGATGGACTGGTGATGCGTAGTGAGGAGGGCACGTGTTGCATGGTGCACTGGGTGTTATATGCAACTAATGAAGCATCGAGCTTTGCATCGGAAACCAGGGATGTACTGTATGGTGACTAACATAATATAATAAAAAAATTTAAAAAAAATAAAAATAAAATAAAAGTTTGGTGGATTCCTCCTGGGAAGCCATGTGGCCCTGGATTCTTGTTTGTTGGGAGGTTTTTGACTATTTTTTCAATTTTGTTACTGGTTATTTGTCTAATCAGATTGTTGGTTTTTTCCTGTTTCAGTCTTGGTAGTTTATAAGTATCCAGGAATGCACCCATTTCTTCCACATTGCCTAGTTTTTTTGGCATATAGCTGTTGGTAATAAGTTCTAATAATTGTCTCTGTTTCCTTGGTATTAGTCGTGATTTCTCCCTTTTCATTCATAATTTTATTGATTTGGGTCCTTTCCCTTTTCTTTTGAATAAGTCTGGCCAGAGATTTATTGATCTTATTAATTCTTTTTTTTTTCAAAGAGTTTATTTATTTATTTGACAGAGAGACACAGCCAGCAAGAGAGGGAACACAAGCAGGGAGAGTGGGAGAGGAAGAAGCAGGCTCCTAGCGGAGAAGCCTGATGTGGGGCTCAATCCCAGAACGCTGGGATCACACCCTGAGCCGAAGGCAGACGCCTAATGACTGCACCACCCAGGCACCCCTGATCTTATTAATTCTTTCAATGAACCAGCTTCTAGTTTCCTTGATCTGTTCTACTAGAGGCATCCCCAGCATCTCATGAGCCTTGCCCACCCTACACCATGACTCGCACTCCGTGGACACTCCTTATATCAGTGGTGGGAATAAGCTTTGACAAAACTGCTAAGCATGTGGGGATGGCCCGAATTTGAGGGCCAGGCAGAGACCACAAATTTGAGCATTTGGGAAAACAAAAGAGATGCTATCAGCACTCAGCCTGATGGAGAGTTGGTATACAAACTTTAAAATGCTGCCAGAAGCCCACGGAATGGGAGAAGATATTTGCAAATGACACTACAGATAAAGGACTGGTATCCAAGATCTACAAAGAACTTCTCAAACTCAATACACGAGAAACAAATAAACAAATCAAAAAATGGGCAGAAGATATGAACAGACACTTTTCCAATGAAGACATACAAATGGCTAACAGACACATGAAAAAATGTTCAAAATCATTAGCCATCAAGGAAATTCAAATCAAAACCACACTGAGATACCACCTTACGCCAGTCAGAATGGCAAAAATAGACAAGGCAAGAAACAACAATTGTTGGAGAGGATGTGGAGAAAGGAGATCCCTCCTACATTGTTGGTGGGAATGCAAGTTGGTACAGCCACTCTGGAAAACAGTGTGGAGGTCCCTTAAAAAGTTAAAAATTGAGCTACCCTATGATCCAGCCATTGCAATACTGGGTATTTACCCCAAAGATACAGACGTAGTGAAGAGAAGGGCCATATGCACACCAATGTTCATAGCAGCAATGTCCACAATAGCTAAATCGTGGAAGGAGCCGAGATGCCCTTCAACAGATGACTGGATTAAGAAGTTGTGGTCCATACATACAATGGAATATTACTCAGCTATCAGAAAGAACGAGTTCTCAACATTTGCTACAACATGGACGGCACTGGAGGAGATAATGCTAAGTGAAATAAGTCAAGCAGAGAAAGACAACTATCATATGATTTCTCTCATCTATGTAACATAAGAACTAGAATGATCAGTAGGGGTAGAAAGGGATAAAGAAAGGGGGGGTAATCAGAAGGGGGAATGAAACATGAGAGACTATGGACTATGAGAAACAAACTGAGGACTTCAGAGGGGAGGGGGGTGGGGGAATGGGATAGGCTGGTGATGGGTAGTAAGGAGGGCACGTATTGCATGGTGCACTGGGTGTTATACACAACTAATGAATCATCGAGCCTTACATCGGAAACCGGGGATGTACTGTATGGTGACTAACATAATATAATAAAAAATCATTAAAAAAATAAATAAAATAAAATAAAATAAAATGCTGCCAGAAGAGGGAGCAAGAAGCATGGAGCAGTTGTATTTATAAAAAGTTTGAGAAAGTCTCAGGATCCCTAGCAGGGTTAAAGGAAGACATTTCTCACTTGAAGGCAGTTAGTAAAGATGGCGAAGGTGAATGCTACTTCAAATGCAAAGACAGCAACGCAACACTTTTACATGAAAAAATCAAAGAAACATGACATTACCAAAGGATCACAACAATCTTCCAGGGACCAACCCCAAAGACATGGAAGTCTGCAATTTAAAGAATTAGAAATAGTTATTTCAAGAATTTAATGAGCTACAAGAAAACACAGGAAGACAATTTAATGAAATTTTTAAAATACACAATTAAGATGAGAAGTTTAACAAAGAGATAGAAACCCTAAAAATCCAAACAAGCAAAAATTCTAGAGCTGAGGAATGTAATGAATAAAATAAAAAGTAAAATAAAGAATATCAACAAAAGAATGGATCAAGCAAAAGAAGGAATATGTTGAGAAAGAAGACAGGGACTTTGAAATTATGCCATCAAGGGAGAACAAAAAAAAAAAACTAGAAGCAAGGAATTAAGAAGGTGGAGTAGTAGGGGGACCTTGGCCTTGCCTCAACCCACCAACAGAGTCAGATCAACATCAAATTATTTTGAACACGTAGCAAATTGATCTGAGGATTAAGGGAACAATCTGCACAATTGGAGCGAGAGAACATGGCAGGATGATGTGCGGAAATATGAACTGGGGGAGAGAAAAGCCATGGTGGCCACAGAGGGGAGTGAGTCCTTTCTGCAGACAGAGTATTGCAGACTTGCAGGGTTCTTGTCTCATGGAGTCACAGAATGAATCTCATGGACACAAAAAGGTGAAGTGAAGTGAAAGTTTATTAAGTGAAGGTGAAGGCAGAAAGGAAAGTCGAAAGCTCTCTAGAGTGAGAGGCTCCCAAATGGTTTACCACTGAGGGCTTTTAGTGGCAGTCTTTCATTGAGAACTGACTGGAAAGCTTGTGGCCTTGAGATTCTTGTGCTGTCTTGGTTTGTTCCTTTATCTCTTGTTCAGTTCTGTCTCAGCATCTCCACTTGTCAAGAATAGTTTTGGAGTCCAGTCAGGGAAGTCAGGGACCTCCTATCTCTCCTGCCTATACCTTAACTCCATCCTTACTCATGGGACAGAACCTGTGGGCAGAAAGAGCTATACTGGGATTGTGAGGTGTGACTCATTGTATACTTTTTAATTAGTAGGGGTTAGGGATAGCACATGTCTCCAAGGACTCTGGAAGCAAGGCTCTCAGGACCTTGAGCTGCTGCCAAGATAAGATTACTTTTAAACATTAAGTCACTAAAGCAACCATGAGTTCCTTGAGGAAGGTCATGCTCTGTATGTTTCAGATAACTATTGGTGGGCTGCAAGCCATAAAGAGATTTTAACTTAAGCTACATTTCTTTTGCCTTTGTTTCCCACATCAAGAGGACCAAGAGGGAGGAGAGACAGCAGCACATTGGGTTCACTTAAGGAAAACACTCCCCCACAACCACTGATTGGGGAATTGAGAGGAACTGATTATTGCAAAGTTTTACAAACATTGGAGCTCAAATTCTGAGGTCTTAGAAGTCTATGCCATTCACCAGAGTCAAGCTGGGCAGGCAGCAGTGACTGTGGGGAGAAGGAGGGAAGATGCCTGGGATTGGACAACAGATAACATGGTGTAGGGATCCCTTAGGTTGCACAGGGTGAGAATGTTCCCCTTCCTGGAGTACATTTGAAAGAGGGAATATCGCCTCTCCAAAGACAAAAGATCTGCCAGATGCCATTGAGTGGCCATTCATCAGCAAGGGACAGAAGCATGCAAAAGGGTAGATAACCTGGTAGTTGCTCTTTGCTGTGCTTCACCATAAACTCCAAGTACCTGTGTGGCCCAGTGACTGCTTTTCTTGGAAAAAATGGCACCAGAAATAGTGCTGTGAGGCTCTCCTCCAGAGGAGGTGAGTGGGTACATGCCTTGCAGGGTCCTATGAGATTAGGAGTGTTGAATCCCAGCCACATGCCAGAGATGAAACACAGGAGAACTGTGGCACTAAGCATGACAAGAGATTGGGTACAGGCAGGTCGAGGACCGGGATCTGACAGAAGCTTAGGACAGAAGAGGGGAAATTGTTTGCTTTTATGTGAGGGCTTCCTGAACAGCTGTGGATGGAGCTCCTCTCTCTGGGAATGAGAGAGGGCAGAGGCACCATGTTCCTCCCCCACCTCCCCGCTAACACAGTCAGACTTCAGTACCTCTGGTGGAGGCTAGAGGTGCTTACACCAAACCCAGCCACCCCCAGCACCCTGGAGGGGCATCTTTAATAGGGCAGGTCTGACTGTGTGGCAGTGCAGTAGCCCCCCCCCCCCCAGAGAACCAGCACAGGCTCTGCCCCCAGATGCTTCAAGTCTACTTATCATAGAGTGCTCCAAAATGTCAGCTTCAGTTCTGGTGGAAATAGGACCAGGTTTTCCTTCCACCCCCCTTTGGAATCAGGCTTATACTTTTTTGATGGTTTGTTTGTTTTCTTTCCTTCTCTCTCTTTTTTTGAGTCAGCCTTCCTTTTTATATTCTTTTTTTTCTTTTTATTTGTAATCAGGCTTATAGTGTTTTGTTTGACTGTTTCTCTGCTTCTTTCTTTTTTTTGCTCCTTTTCCTCTTCACTTTTGGATCAGGTGGGTCCCCCCCCCCAAGGTTTATTTTAACAAACAGTCAAAGCTCACCTAGTTAAAGGTCCAAACACTCACCACTACAAGCAAGGACTGCAGAGAACTAAGCTGCGAGAAAGAGCAGCCAAAATACAACAGCAGAGCGCATGCAGCATATGCCAGAAACACTTCTTGAAACACTAGACCCTGGACAGTGCATAGCCTCTTAATATAGCATTACTCTCAGGATAGGAAACATACCAAGCTTTCATAACATGCAAAAGACAGAAACGCAGCCAAAATGACAAGATAAAGGAATTCTCCCCAAAAGAAAGATCAAAAAGAAACCACAGCCAGGGATTTACTCAAAACAGGTATAAGCAATATATCTGAAAAAGAATTTAGAACAGTCATAAGAATACTAGTGGGGCTTGAAAAAAGCATTCGAAGACACCAGAGAAACCCATGCTATGGAGATAAACAACCTAAAAACTAGTCAGGCCAAAATAAGAAATGCTATAACTGAGATGCTAAAGTGACTGGACATAATCACAATAAGGATGGAAGAAGCAGAGGAGAGAACAGGTGACATAGAAAGTAAAATTATGGAAAATAACGAAGCTGAAAGAAGAGGGAAAGAAAACTATTAGATAATGAAGGTAGACTAAGGGAACACGGTGATTTCATAAAGTGAAATAATATCCATATCATAGGACTCCCATAAGAAGATGATCAGAAAAAGGGGGCAGGAGGTTTATTTGAACAAATCATAGCTGAGAACTTGCCTAATCTGGGGAAGGAAACAGGCATTCAAGTCCAAGACACAGGGAACTCCTCTCCAAATCAACAACAGGTCAACACCAAGACATATTATAGTGAAACTTGCAAAACACAAAGATAAAGAGAGAATTCTAAAAGCAGCTAAGACAAGAGGTCCTTAACCTACAAGGTTAGCAGCAGACCTATCCACAGAGACCTGGCAGGCCAGAAAGAAATGGAAGGAAATATTCAACTTGATAAATGGGGAAAATATGTAGTCAAGAATACTTTATCCAACAAGGCTGTAATTCAGAATAGAAGAGAGATAAAGAGTCTCCAAGAAAGGCAAAAACTAAAGGTGTTCATGAACACTAAACCAGCTTCGCAAGAAATATTGAAGGGCAACCTTTGAACAAGAACAGGAGACCAAAAATTACAAAGATTAGACAGGAACAGAAACAATCTACAAGAACAGGAACTTTACAGGTAATAAAATGGACTAAATTCATATCTTTCAATAATTGTTCTGAATGTAAATGGACTAAATTCTCCAGTGAAAAGACATAGGGTATCAGAATAGATAAAAAGCACAACAAATTGATACGCTGTTTACAAGGGACTCATTTTAGACCCAAAGTAACCTCCAGATTGAAAGTGAGGGGGTGGAGAACCATTTATCATGCTAATGGACATCACAAGGAAGCTGGAGTAACCATCCTTATATCAGACAAACAAGATTTTAAACCAAAGACTGTAATAAGAGATGAAGAGGGACACTATATCATAATAAAATGGTCTATTCAAAAAGAAGGTCTAACAAATGTAAGTATTTATGCCCAAACTTGGGAACAGCCAAATATATAAATCAATTAATAACAAATTTAAGAAACAAATTGGTAATAATACAATAATAGTAGAGGACTTTAACCCCTCACTCAGAGCAATGGACAGATCATTTAAGCAGAAGATCAATAAGGAAACAAGGGCTTTGAATGACACACTGGACTAGATGAACTTAACATACACATTTAGAGCATTTCATCCTAAAGCAGCAGAATACCCATTCTTTTCAAGTGCCCATGGAACATTCTCCAGAATAGATCATGTACTAGGTCACAAATCAGGTCTGACTGGTACAAAAAGATTGAGATCATACCATGCATATTTTCAGAACACAGTGCTTTAAAACTTGAACTCAATCACAGGAGAAAATTTGGAAAGAAAACAAATACATGGAGGCTAAAGAGCATCCTACTAAAGAATGAATGGGTCAACCAGTAAATTAAAGAAGAATTTTAAAAATACATGGAAACAAATGAAAATGAAAACACCATAGTTCAGAACCTTTAGATGCAGCAAAGGCGGTCCTAAGTGGGACCTTAGTATAGTAATACAGCCCTTTCTCAAGAAACAAGAAAACTCTCAAAAAAAGAAAAAAGAAGAAGAAGAAAAAGAAAAAGAAAAGAAAAGTCTCAAATCCAATACCTAACATTACATCCAAAGGACCTGAAAAGAAGAATAACAAATAAAGCCTAAATCTAGGAGGAGGAAAGAAATAATAAAGATTAGAGAAGAAACAATGATATAGAAATTAAAAAAAAAACAACCAACAACAGAAGAACACATCGATGAAACTAGGAGCTGGTTCTTTAAAAGAATTAATAAGATTCATAAACCTCTATCAGATTTATCAAAAAGAAAAGAGAAAGAACTCAAATAAATAAAATCATGAATGAAAGAGGAGAGATCACAACCAACACTGAAGAAATACAAACAATTTAAGAACATATTATGAAAAATTACAAGCCAAAAATTGACAATTTGGAAGAAACAGATAAATTCTTAGAAACACATCAACTACCAAAAATGAAACAGAAAGAAATAGAAAATTTGAAGACACCCATAACCAGTAAAAAAATTAAAGCAGTAATTAAAAATCTCCCAATAAACAAGAATCTAGGGCCAGATGGCCTCCCAGCAGATTTCTACCACTAGTGCTACCAAAGAACTAATACCTATTATTCTCAAACTATTCCAAAAAAATCAAAATGGAAGGAAAACTTACAAACTCATTCTATGAGGCAGCATTACTTTGATCCCCAAACCAGACAAATACCCCATCAAAAAAGGAGAATTATAGACCAATATCCCTGATGAACATGGATGCCAAAATACTCAACAAGATCCTAGCCAAGAGGATCCAACAGTACATCAAAAGGATTATTCACCAACCAAGTGGGTTTTATGCCTGGGATGCAAGGGTGGTTCAACATTAGCAATTCAATCAGTGTGATAGAACACATTATAAGAGAAGAGACAAGAACCATATGGTCCTCTCAATCGATGCAGAAAAGGCATTTGACAAAATACAGCATCCGTTCCTGATTAAAACTCTTCAGAGTGTAGGGATAGAGGGCACATTCCTCAATTTCATAAAAACCATCTATGAAAACCCCACAGCAAATATCATTCTCAATAGGGAAAAGCTGAGAGCCTTTCCTTTAGGATCAAGAACACGACAAGGATGCCCTTGCTCGCCACTATGGTTCAACTTAGTACTTGAAGTCCTAGCCTCAGCAATCAGACAACAACAACAACAACAAAAAGATATTCAAACTGGAAAAGAAAAAATCAAGCTCTCTCTCTTCGCAGATGACATGATCCTTTATGTGGAAAACCCAAAAGACTCCATCCCCAAAATACTAGAACTCACACAGCAATTCGGCAATGTGGCAGATACAAAATCAATGCACAGAAATCAGTTGCTTTCCTTTAACAATGTAACTGTAGAAAGAGAAATTAGGGAATTGATTCCTTTTACAATAGCACCAAAAACCATAAGATACCTTGGAATAAACCTAACCAAAGAGGTAAAGGATATAGATATAGATCTAGAAACTACAGAACACTTATGAAGGAAATTGAGAAAAACACAAAGAGATGGAAAAACATTCCACCCTCATGGATTGGAATAATAAATATTGTGAAAATGTCTATCCTGCCCTGAACACTCTACACTTCCAATGTCATCCCTATTAAAATACCATTGGCATTTTTCAAAGAGCTGGAACACACAATCCTAAAATTTGTATGGGACCAGAAAAGACTCCAAATTGTCAAGTGTAAGTTGAAAAAAACAAAGCTGGGGGCATCACATTGCCTGATTTCAAGCCATATTACAAAGCTGTGATCACCAACACACCATGACATTGGCACAAAAAACAGACACATAGATCATTGGAACAGAATAGAGAACCCAGAATTGGACCCTCAAATCTATGGTCAACTAATCTTTGACAAATCAGAAAAAATATCCAATGGAAAAAAGATAGTCTCTTCAATAAATGGTGCTGGGAAAATTGGACAGGTATATACAGAAGAATGAAATCAACCATTTCCTACACCACACACAAAGATAATCTCAAAATGGATGAAAGACCTCAATATGAGACAGGAATCCATCAAAATCCTAGAGGAGAACATAGGCAGTAACCTCTTCAACATCAGCCACAGCAACTTCTTTCAAGACACATCTCCAAAGGAAAGGGAAACTAAAGCAAAAATGAACTTGTGGGACTTCATCAAGATAAAAAATTTCTGCACAGCAAAGGAAACAGTCAACAAAACCAAGAGGCACCCCATGGAATGGAGAAGATATTGCAAATGACAGTACAGATAAAGGGCTGATATCCAAAACCTATAAAGAACTTACCAAACTCAACATGCAAAAAACAAAAAATCCAGTCAAAAAATGGGCAGACGACATGAACAGATACTTTTCCAAGGAAGACATATGAATGGCTAACAGACACATGAAAAAATGTTCAACATCATTAGCCATCAGGGAAATAAAAATCAAAACCACAATGAGATACCACCTTACACCAGTTAGAATGATAAAAATTAACAAAACAGCGAACAAGAAATGTTGGTGAGGATGCAGAGAAAGGATAACCCTCTTACACTGTTGGTGGGAATGCAAGCTGTTTCAGACACTCTGGAGAACAGTATGGAGTTTCCCCAAGACTAAAAATAGAGCTACCCTACAGCCCAGCAATGCACTACCAGGTATTTACCCCAAAGATACAGACGTAGTGAAAAGAAGGGCCACATGCACCCCAATGTTCATAGCAGCAATATCCACAATAGCAAAACTGTGGAAGGAGCTGCAATACCTTTCAACAGATGAATAGATAAAGAAGATGTGGTCCATATATACAATGGAATATTACTCAGCCATCAGAAAGGATGAATACCTACTATTTTCATCAACATGGGTGGAACTGGAGGGGATCATGCTAAGTGAAATAAGTCAAGCAGAGAAAGACAATTCTCAAATGTGGAACATAAGGAATAGCACAGAGGACCACAATGGAAAGGAGGGAAAACTGATGAGGGGGAAATCAGTGAGCTAGACAAACTATGAGAGACTCTGGACTCTGGGGAAAAAACTGAGGGTTACGGGAGGAAGGGGGTGATGGTATGGGTTAGCCTGATGATGGGTATTAAGGAGGGCACATGTTGTGATGAGCACTGGGTGTTATATGCAACTAATGAATTTTTTTTATTTGAAACGTAAATATGTGGGTCCCCAGTCCCTTTTTATTTATTCATTTTTTATTTATAATGATTTTTTATTATATTATGTTAGTCACCATACAGTACATCCCCGGTTTCTGATGTAAGGCTCAATGATTCATTAGTTGTGTATAACACCCAGTGCACCATGCAATACGTGCCCTCCTTACTATCCATCACCGGCCTATCCCATTCCCCCACCTCCCTCCCCTCTGTGGCCCTCAGTTTGTTTCTCATAGTCCATAGTCTCTCATGTTTCATTCCCCCTTCTGATTACCCCCCCTTTCTTTATCCTTTTCTTCCCCTACTGATCATCCTAGTTCTTATGTTCCATAGATGAGAGAAATCATATGATAGTTGTCTTTCTCTGCTTGACTTATTTCACTTAGCATTATCTCCTCCAGTGCCATCCATGTTGTAGCAAATGTTGAGAACTCATTCTTTCTGATAGCTGAGTAATATTCCATTGTATGTATGGACCACAACTTCTTAATCCAGTCATCTGTTGAAGGGCATCTCAGCTCCTTCCACGATTTAGCTATTGTGGACATTGCTGCTATGAACATTGGTGTGCATATGGCCCTTCTCTTCACTACGTCTGTATCTTCGGGGTAAACACCCAGTAGTGCAATGGCTGGGTCATAGGGTAGCTCAATTTTTAACTTTTTAAGGGACCTCCACACTGTTTTCCAGAGTGGCTGTACCAACTTGCATTCCCACCAACAATGTAGGAGGGATCCCCTTTCTCCACATCCTCTCCAACAATTGTTGTTTCTTGCCTTGTCTATTTTTGCCATTCTAACTGGCGTAAGGTGGTATCTCAGTGTGGTTTTGATTTGAATTTCCTTGATGGCTAATGATTTTGAACATTTTTTCGTGTGTCTGTTAGCCATTTGTATGTCTTCATTGGAAAAGTGTCTGTTCATATCTTCTGCCCATTTTTTGATTTGTTTATTTGTTTCTCGTGTATTGAGTTTGAGAAGTTCTTTGTAGATCTTGGATACCAGTCCTTTATCTGTAGTGTCATTTGCAAATATATTCTCCCATTCCGTGGTCTGCCTCTTAGTTTTTCTGACTGTTTCCTTGGCTGTGCAGAAACTTTTAATCTTGATGAAGTCCCATAAATTCATTTTATCTTTTGTTTCTCTTGGCAACTAATGAATTTTTTAACACTATATCAAAAACTAATGATGTACTGTATGTTGGCTAATTGAACGTAAAAAAAATAAAAACATATCATTTTTATTTCGTTTCTATTTTTAAATTATGATGGTATTAAAGCAAATTTTAAAAAGAAAAATATCAATGTTAATCCCTATACTCCTAGTAAAATTTTTGCTATTCTTATTCATTTTTTACCTTTTTTCCAGGATATCTGTTTTTAAAAAATATTTTTGTTTATTTATTTGAGAAAGAGAGAGAGACAGAGATAGAGAACATGAACAGGGTGGGGGGAAGAGGGAGAGGGAGAAGCAGACTTCCCACAGACCAGGGAGCCTGAGGTCGGGCTTGATCCCAGGACCCTGAGATCATGACCTGAGCCAAAGGCAGCCCCTTAACTGACTGAGCCATCCAGGTGCCCCAAGGAGATATATTTCTTGATTAATTGCCTCAAATGCTTTTATAATACATTTTCATTGTTTTGTAGAAAAATTTTGAGAAACCTTATCATGTTTTTTTTCATATATCGCTTATAAACAATTTATTTGCTTATAGGTTTCTTATAGGTTTGTGCCTATAAACTCAGGAATCTAAATAATTCTATTTCACATGTTTAATATAACAAATATTCCTTTTCATATTGGGCTTTCCATTGAGCTTCTCAGAACTTACCAGTTGACTTTATCAGGGAGTGCAAGCAAGAGGGCAAGAGAAAATTCCAGCAAGAAAACATGCTCCCTTTCACCTTTTTTTATATTTTCTCATAGCTATCACTCAATTTGCATACATTCGTGTGTCCTTCTTTTCCACTTAATCCAGTTATCCCATGTACGATACAATTATTTTTAAAGGCTCATAGCAGATTGTTCTTTTTTTCACACAATATTTTATTTACGATTTTTTTTTAAATTGGAGGTAATATGTTGTTTCAAATTCTTCAGAGTATTATGATACTCTGGGTATGGGATATTTTGAGACTACCTGGGAGAAGAAATGGAAGGAGCTTCAGGCCTAGTTAGGCCCTATACTGAGTTTAAGACTCTCTATCAAATAAAAGGAGATGAAGACTGCCCTAGGCTTAGGGCTTCTGAGTAGTAGGATAGGAGGCACAGAGGAAGGCCAGGGTCTCTCACTGATGTCAGAAGGAATTGAAAGATTCAGTGTCTATATTCAGATCCTGGGGCTGCTTCAGAGGAGAACATTTACAAGATCATCTCACTTCTGCCACCCACTTTCCAAAGAACTTCCTGTCAATTCCTCCCTAGGAGAAATTCCAAACTTGGGTTGACCAGGTGGCTGCTTACTGACTAAATCATGTAGAAATCATTCTTCCTAAGGTCTGGTAGAAGAGCTGGCCCATCTGCTCAGAGCAAGCAAGCTCTTTCCACTGGGGGAGAAGCACCATGGTTGTCAAGGAAAGTGGTTGCATTCAACAGCATTGACAGTGATAAGGCGGGAACAGGGTGAGTGACAGTCATTGTTCTCTTCTTGGGCCAACTTAGCATCTCTTCTCTAACTCTGCCTAAGTTCAGTTTTTCTTCCTGGGTTCCCTAATTTAAGGCATGCTCCACATCCATCCCATTACCCTAATTGCACACCTGAATGTCCATGTGACATTGTCCTCTTCCTCAGGTCCCCAAATTCAATTAATTAAAAAGGCCTTGATGATTCTGAACAAGTACTTTCTGATGCACATATAAACAATTTAGTATATAGAGAAGCTAATCCATGACCAAATATTGTCAAGTGGTTGAAGGAATTGTTGAATAAGTAAACTGATACTTATTAAAGATTTTTTCTGTGTGCAAGATGTAGAAAACTGTAAATAATTATGAATATACTTATTACTAGACTCTTCCATTTATATTAAGTTTCAAGTAAGATAATTCTGACCAAACACCACTTCCTTCAGATCATTTGCGTCTGGCATATAGGAAGAGTTTAATCAAAATTATGTGGCTTTCACATGACGTCCACAACCTCTAATATTTTTTGTTTTATTTCTGCCTTAAGAAAATGATTCAAATGAGTAGGATGCTCTTTTGCTGTATTTAAAACTTTAATAAAAAATATTTAAAAAGTGCTTTAATCTGGTTTCTTCAGCAAATAACAAGGGAAAAAAAGGGGGGAGGGGAGATGAATCCATAGAGAAAACCATAGAGATTTAAGAGATATAATAACAAATGAAAGAGGACGGTCTTATTTGGATACTGATGTGAACAAACAAAATGTTTTAAAAAGTATGAGACAAAGAAAATCTGACCTCTGACTGGATATTTTGTAATATTAAGGAATTGATGTTATTTTTTAGGTGTGATAATAGAATTGTGATTTTATGTTTTAAAAAAGAGGCTTTCAGAGAAAGAAAAATTATGATCTTGTTTATGTGTGGAATCTAAAAAAAAACACAACAAACTCATGGAAGCAGAGAATAGAATGATGTTTGACAGTAGCTGGGGATGGAATATAGGGGGAGATGTTGATCATTGATAAAAACTTCCAATTATAAGATGAATAAGTTCTGGGGATCTAATGTACAGCATGATGATTATAGTTAACGATACTTTATTATATACAATTGACCTTTGAACAATGCAAAGGTTAGGAGTGAGAATGCCAACACTCTGCACAGTCAAAAATCCATGTATAACTTTTGATTCCCCTGAAATTTAACTACTAATAGCCTACTGTTGACTGGAAGCCTTACTGACAATATAAACAGTTGATGAATATATATCTTGTATGTTATACATATCATACATTATATTTTTACAATAAAGTAACCTAGAGAAAAGAAATGTTACTAAGAAAATTATAAGGAAGAGAAAATACATTTATAGTACTATACCGTAAAAAAAATCCACAAATAAGTGGACCTGCATAATTCAAATCTGTATTGTTCAAGGGTCAGGTATACTTGAAAGTTGCCAAGACAGTACATCTTAAATGCTCTTACCACTGCCACCAAAAAAAAAAAAAGTAATTATGTGAAGTAATGGATGTGTTAACCTTATTTTGGTAATCATTTCATACAATTTATACATGTATTAAATCATCAAATTGTACATCTTAAACTCACACAATGTCAATTATATATCAATAAAGCTGGGGGAGAAAGAGTCCTTATCTTTTGCAGAAACATAATTAAGTATTGGCAGACAAATTGAGATAATCTCTGAGATTTGCTACAAACAACAGCATGAGGTGGAGAAAGTGTGGGTGGGTGGAAAGTGGATGAAACAAGACTGGACCATATGGCTAACTGGCTGGCTATGACCCCTCAAGTTCCCACTGCACCTTGAGGCACTGACTCTCCCCACTTCATGGCTACACTATGTATCCTTTTGACTTTAGCTTCTGATGGTAACTACTTCAGTTACTAATTCAGAGGTAATAGGAACTTGGATCAGTTTTCCCATCTCTTCTATAGTTGTATCTGATAGTTCAGATTATTCTTTGCAGGGCAGAAATGATACTCCCTTGCACTTGATAGTCTTAATTTAGCTCAGTAGCTTTCAAACTTTTTTCAGGGGCCAAAACCTGTTCTCAAAATCTTAATAAAAATTCTCTATATAAACATATAAAAGTGGAGCTACTCTGATTGCTTATCTGGGGAAAAATCTGTGCTGATTTATGTTCAAGAAGGTGCATGTTCTAAGACAAGTCAGGAGGGAAGACAAATGCAAGGCTACATCAGAGTAAGGCTCTTTTTAGAAGTGTTGTTGCATTGAGCATAGTGAGAGATGAGAGAAGATACAGTCAAGGAAGGGCCTGAAGTCAGGCTTGGGGCATGGCATCTGCAGCAACCTGTAGTCCCTCCTTTCCTCTAGATCTCCTGTTGTTGGGGAAGATCCTTTGTGCAACTTCATTCCCACCATGGGACCCATTCTATTTTCATCCATTATGATTGTTGGCTCATCCCATGCATCCATGCAGAGGCATTTCCCTCTTAGGCTGTCTCACTTATGACCACATTCCATTTTTTCCTGGTATACAAGGTTTTATTGTCTGAATGATCCACCAGTGAGTGCCACACCAATGTGGTTCATGTTTTACAAAAAGTCTCTAAATTTCCTTATTTCCAAGGACTAAAATGTAAGTTTTTTCTCAGAAAGGTTTAGGACAGCTTATTATGTATGGGAGAATACTTTCTTTGGGAACTTCTGTTTTACTAGGTGCTAACTACCTGGCAGAATCCATGGTTTCCTTTTTCAAGAAACATCCCTAAAATAGATTCTTGGGCAAAAAATGGCCGGAGAGGAATGCTATAGTTATGGATCTCAAAGGCTTAACTTTCTTAATAATAAATTAATACACTTCTGCAAACTTTGCCATTTCAATTTTAACATCTATTCATCAGTTGACAAACTAATGAGCTATATAGTACATGGTGGGATCAACAAAATGGGGATTCATTATTATTAGTGTGGTTGCTTCATTTTTTTATTTAAATGCAATTAGCCAACATATAGTAGATCATTAGTCTCAGATGTAGAGTTCAGTTATTCATCAGGTGTATATAATACCCAGTGCTCATCACATCATGTCCCCTCCTTAATGCCCATCACCCAATTATCATATCCCCCCACCCACCTCCCCTCCAGCAACCCTCAGTTTGTTTCCTATAGTTAAGAGTCTCTCATGATTTGTCTCCCTCTCTGATTTCTTCCCATTCATTTTCCCTCCCAACCCCTATGATTCTCTACACTGTTTCTTATATTCTACATATGAGTGAAACCATATGATAATTGTCTTTCTCTGATTAATTTATTTTGCTCGAGAAAATAACTTCTGATTCCATCCACATTGATGTAAATGGCAAGTATTCATCCTTTCTGATGGTTGAGTAATATTCCATTGCGCGCGCGCGTGCGCACACACACACACACACACACACACACACACACACACACATATATATATAAAATCACATCTTCTTTATCCATTCATCTGTCAATGGACATATGGGCTCTTTCCACATTTTTAGCTATTGTGGAGATTGCTGCTATAAACTTTGGGGTTCAGGCATCCCTTCAGGTCACTACTTTTTTTTTTAAATATTTCCTTTATTTATTTGACAGGAGAGAGAGAGTATGGGAATTCCCACCAACAGTGTAGGAGACTTCCCCTTTATCCACATCCTCGTCCACATTTGTTGTTTCCTGTCTTGTTAAATTTTGCCATTCTAACTGGTGTGAGGTGGTTTCTCATTGAGGTTTTGATTTGTATTTCCCTGATGACAAATGATGTGGAGCATTTTTTCATGTGTCTGTTGGCCATTTGTATGTCTTCTTTGGAGAAATGTCTGTTCATGTCTTCTGCCCACTTCTTGATTTTTCATTTTTTGGGTGTTGAGTTTGATAAGTTCTTTACAGATCTCAAATACTAGCCCTTTATCTGATATGTCATTTGCAAATATCTTCTCCCAGTCCTTAGGTTGCCTTTTAGTTTTATTGACTGTTTCCTTTGCTGTGCAAAAGCTTTTTATGCTGATGAAGTTCCAACAATTCATTTTTGCTTTTGTTTCCCTGGCCTTTGGAGATGTGTCTAGCAAGAAGTTGCTGGGGCTGAGGTCACAGAAGTTGCTACCTGTGTTCTCCTCTAGGATTTTGATATATTCCTGTCTCGCATTTAGGTCTTTCATCCATTTTGAGTGTGTATGGTGTAAGAAAGTGTTCCAGTTTCATTCTTCTGCATGTAGCTGTCCATTTTCCCAGCACCATCTACTGAAGAGACTGTCTTTTTTCCATTGGATATTCTTTCCTGCCTTGTGGAAGATTAGTTGACCATAGAGTTGAGGGTCCATTTCTGTGTTCTTTATTCTGTTCCATTGATCTATGTGTCTGTTTTTGTGCCAGTACCATACTGTCTTGGTGATTACAGCTTTGTAATATACTTGAAGTCTGGGATTGTGAAGCCACCAGCTTTGTTTTTCATTTTTAACATTCCTCTGGCTATTTGGGGTCTTTTCTGGTTCCACACAAATTTTAGGATTAATTGTTTCAGCTTTGTGAAAAAAGCTGATGGTATTTTGATAGAGATTTCATTGAATGTATAGATTGCTTTGGGTAGCATAGACATTTTAACAACATTTCTTCTTCCAATCCATGAGCGTAGGATGTTTTTCCATCACTTTGTGTCTTCCTCAATTTCTCCATAGTTGTTCTATAGTTTTTAGAGTACAGATCTTTTACCTCTTTGGTTAGGTTTATTCCTAAGTATCTTATGGTTTTTGGTACAATTGTAAATGGGATCAGCTCCTTAATTTTTCTTTCTTCTGTCTCATTGTTAGTGTATAGAAATGCAACTGATTTCTGTGCATTGATTTTATATCTTGACACTTTGCTGAATTGCTGTGTGAGTTCTAGCAATTTTGGGGTGGAGTTTTTTGGGTTTTCCACATAAAGTATCATGTCATCTGCAAAGAGAGGGAGATTTACTTCTTTGCCATTTTGAATGCTTTTTATTTTATTTTATTTTATTTTATTTTATTTTATTTTATTTTATTTATGTCCAATTGCTGAGGCTAGGACTTCTAGTCCTATGTTGAACAAGTGTGGTGCAAGTGGCCATCCCTGTCATGTTCCTCTCCTTAGGGGAAAAGCTCTCAGTTTTTCCACATTAAGAGTGATATTTGATGCAGGCTTTTCATATATGACTTTTATGATATTGAGGTATGTTCCCTCAATCCCTACAGTGTGGAGAGTTTTATTCAAGGAAGGATGCTATACTTTGTCAAATGCTTTTTCTGCATCTATTGAGAGGATTATATGGTTCTTGTCCTTTTTAAAAAATTAATGCGGTGATCACATTGATAAATTTGCAGATGTTGAACCACCCTTGCAGCCCAGGAATAAATCTCACTTGACGTGGTGAATAATCTTTTTAATGTACTGTTGGATCTTATTGGCTAGTATCTTGGTGAGAATTTTTGCATCCATGTTCATTAGGGATATTGGTCCATAATTCTTGTTTTAATGAGGTCTTTTTCTGGTTTGGGGATCAAGGTAATGCTGGCCTCATAGAACAAGTTTGGAAGTTTTCCTTCCATTTCAGTTTTCTGAAACAGCTTCAGAAGAATAGGCATTAATTCTTTAAATGTTAGGTAAAATTCCCTTGGGAAGCCATTGGGCCCTGGACTCTTGTTTGTTGGGAAATTTTTGATTATTGCTTAAATGCCTTGCTGGCTATGGTAGGTTCAGGTTTTCTATTTCTTTCTGTTCCAGTTTTGGTAGATCATATATTTTTAGGAGTGCATCCATTTCTTCCAGATTGCCTAATGTGTTGGCATATAGTTGCTCATAATATGTTCTTAAAATTGTACTTCTTTGGTGTTGGTTGTGATCTTTCCTCTTTCATTCATGATTTTATTAAATTGGATCCTTTCTCCTTTCTTTTTGGTAAGTCTGGCCAGAGCTTTATCGATCTTATTAATTCTTTCAAAGAACCAGTTCCTAGTTTCTTTAAGCTGTTCTACTCTTTGGATTTCTATTTCATTGATTTCTGCTTTAATCTCTATTGATTCCTATTTCCTGCTTGGTTTAGGTTTTATTTGGTGTTCTTTCCCCCAGCTCCTTTAGGTGTAAGGTTAACTTGTGTATTTAAAACTTTTTTTGTTTCTTGAGAAGGTTTGTATGGCTCTGTACTTCCCTCTTAGGCCTGCCTTTGCTGCATCCCAAAGACTTTGAACCGTTGTGTTTTCATTTTCATTTGTTTCCATGAATTTTTAGAATTCTTCTTTAATTTCCTGATTGACTCATTCATTTTCTAGCAGGATGCTCTTTAACCTCCAAGTATTTGAGTTCCTTCCAAATAAATTCATGTTTCAAGCATTGTAGTCTGAAAATAAGCAGGGAATAATCCCAATCTTTTGGTATCAGTTGAAGCCTAATTTGTGACCCAGTATGTGATTTATTCTGGAAAATGTTCCATGTGCACTTGAGAAGTATGTGTATTCTGTTGCTTCAGGATGGAATGCTCTGTATATATCTGTGAAGTCCATCTGGTCCAATGTGTCATTCAAAGCCCTTATTTCCTTCTGCTTCAATGATCTGTCTATTGCTCTAAGTGGGGTGTTAAAGTCCCCTACTATTATTGTGTTACTATCAATGTGTTTCTTTAATTTTGTTATTAATTGGTTTATTTACTTGGGTGCTCCCAGGTTAGGGGCATAAGTATTTACAATTGGTAGATCTTCTTGTTGGATAGCTTCTTTAATTATGATATAGTGTCCTTCTTCATCTCTTATTACAGTCTTTGGTTTAAAATCTAATCTGTCTAAATATAAGGATTGCTACTCCAGCTTTCTTTTGATGTCCATTGGCATGATAAATGGTTCTCCACTCCTCACTTTCAATCTGGAGCTGTTTTGGGGTGTAAAATGAGTCTCTTATAGACAACATATAGATGAGTCTTGCTTTTTTGATTGGAGCTTTTACTTCATTTACATTCAGAGTAACTATGGAAAGATATGGATTTAGTGTATTATCTGTATAGTCGCTGTTTCTGTATATTGTCTCTGTTCCTTTATGGTCTTTGTTACTTTTGGTTTCTCTCTCCACACAAAGGATCCCCTTTAATATTTCTTGCAGTGCTGGTTTAGTGATCACAAATTCTTTTAATTTTGTTTGTCCTGAAAACTCTTTCTCTCTCCTATTCTGAATGATAGTCATGTGGATAAAGTGTTCTTGGCTGCATATTTTCCCCATTTAGCATGTTGAATATATCATGGTTGTCTTTCTGGCCTGCCAGCCTCATGTTTCTACCTTTGTAGGTTAAGAACCTCTTCATGAGCTGATTTTAGGATTTTTTCTTTGTCTCTGAAATTTGCAAGCTTCATTGTTATATGTCAGGGTGTTGACATATTTTTATTGTATTTCAAGGGATTCTCTGTGCCTCCTGGACTCGAATGCCTGCTTCTTTCCCCGTATTAGGGAACTTCTCTCTTAATGTTCAAATAAACCTTCTGCCTCCCTCTCTATTTCATCTTCCTCAGGGACCACAATTATTCTAATGTGTTTCACTTTGTGGTATCACTCATCTCTCTCTCTCCTCATGATCTAGTAATTGCTAATGTCTTTTTTCCTCAGTTTCTTTATTCTCCATAATTTTATCTTTTATATCACTGATTCTCTCTGCTGCCTCATTTATCATTGGAGTAAGACCTTCCATTTTTTATCACTTCTCATTAATAGCCTTTTTCATTTTGCCATTTAGATTTTAGTTCCTTTGTTTTCTAGAAAGGGATTCTCTGGTGTCTTCCTTGTTTTTTTCAAGCCTGGGTAGTAACTTTATAATCCTTATTCTGTATTCTAGCTCCAACATCTTACTTATATTCATATTGATTAAGTCCCTGACAGCTAGCACTGCCTCTTGTTCTCTTTTCTGGGACTAGCTCTTCTGTCTTGTCATTCTGTCCAGAGAAAAATAGATATACAAGAGAATAAAATACAAAAATGTCAACCATGACCCCAGGAAAATACACACTAAGCAAATCAGAAAAGATCAGAAACTAAAAAAGAAAAGAAAGGAAGAAAAGAAGGAATATAATCAAACAAGTGGACAGAACAGAGCAATACACTAGGTCCTGGGTGTATTTTGGTCTGTTTGTTAGAAGAAACTAGATTCCAAAATTGTAAAGAAAGAAAATTTTATATATGTATATATATATATATATATATATATATATATATATGTGTGTGTGTGTGTGTGTGTGTGTGTGTGTGTATATATGAGTGCATATATATGTGTGTGTGTATATATATAATATATATAATATATATATATACAAAATTGAATACAATGAAAGGAAGCCAATAATGAAGAACATATATAGATATATAAAATGTAAATGTAAAAATGAAAATTTTAAAAGACTGAAAAAAAGAGTTGTTAAAATAATAAAGTAATTGAAAATGAAAAAAAGATAAAGGAAAAAATTTAAACTGAAAAACTAAAGAATCATGAGAAAAAAACCCAAATTCTGTGTACTATTTTCCCCTAGTGCTGGAGTTTTGCAGTTCTGTGTGATTGGTAAACTTGGTATTAACCTGATGTTCCTGTTGGTCTTCTGGGGGAGGGTCCTGTCATGCTGATTCTCAGGTGTCTTCGCCCAGGTGTAATATCACCCTTTTTTCCACGGGCCCAGTCTCAGTGTTAAGTGGCTCTGGGGTGCTCTATGTGGATTTTGTTCCCTGAAGGCTTTCCATGAGGTTTTAGAGAATGGAAATAAAAATGACAGTGCCCCAATCTCCATCCCTGGAGCTGAAAGATTGTGGCCCCCACTCTTCAGTTCACCCTCAGGGAAAGGCAGTCAATCACTTTTGTCTCCCTGGTTTCTGGTCCCACTCTGTGTTCACCCAGCCTGTGACCAAGTGTTTTTTTTTGTTTGTTTGTTTTTTGTTTTTTTCTTTTTTTTATCTGAGGCACAGGACTCCATTTGGATTATCCAAGATTTGCAGACTCCTGCAGCATCTGCACCACACCTCCTGGGGGAAAGAAGGAGGGTCTCCCCACAGTTCTGCTACTTGCTGGGCCCCCAGATCACAGTTTATGGCAACACTGAGCTGAAAGTCCACTCCTGGACTCACTGATTACAGTCAGCTTCCCCGCTCCAATGCTTGGGAACTCTGCCACACTCAGGCACCCCCGTTCTTTCTGTGACCCCGGAGATTCTGAGACCACACTGTCCCACCTAGGATTCTGCCCCACTTTGCCACCTGCGCATCTTTCAGGCAGGGATCTTCTTCACAGGAATGGACTTTTAAAAGTTCTGATTTTGCATTCCCATGCTACATTACTTTCTGGTAGCCAGCTTACACAGGCTTCCTCCCCCCATGGTTTATCTTCCAATACATCCCCTCAGATTCACTTCTCTGCACATCCTACCTTGCAAAAAGTGGTTGCTTTTCTATTGTAGAATTGCAGCAATTCTTTTCTTATATCTCAGGTTGAGTTCACAGGTGTTCAGAATGATTTGATAGATATCTAGCTCAATTCAAGGGACCAGATGAAACGAGCATCCCCTACTCTTCTGCCATCCTCCTTCCTCCTAAAAACTTCATTTTAAAAAAGTTAGATTTATAGAAAACTGTAATTGTTTTAACCTACATGTAATTCTTGTTTCCTGCACAGGAGACCATAATCTTCTTAGAGTTAACCACTCAGTCTAGCCCCTTTCACCAATTTTCCAATCTTTAAGCACACTGGCCAAATCACTTTGGATCTTTTGACTAGCAAATCCCACTCACCAGGGGTCCTATACCCCAAAACCAGAACCAGGAGAAGGCAGAGAGGAAGAGGTGGGATATCAGACATGGTCCATTGGATATACTCTTAGCATCATTAGCAGAAGTTTCTTGAAACCAGCCAAGGTGGCTAGTTACTGTAAAACAGAAAGATAGGAAGGGAGGAGGAGACCAATTGTGAACCAGAGAAGATATTTATGGCAATGTCAGCAGCCCAGATGTTAGACTAACATGAGGTAGAGCAGAGTAAAGCAAGACAACTGCAGGAGGGGTCACCACAGAGCAAACAGGGTTGATGGAGACTCAGGCACTCACAGGCGCAGCCTGATACTTTTCAGAGATGCCAGATCCCAATACCGCATGCCCTTTACTTGTGGCTTGGTTGTTCTGAAGTGACTGAGGGTTCAGATGTTCCACAGAGAGACTACCCTGCACATTAGTGCCCTCACCCCTCCCATCCCTATATCTCTCAGAAAACTACCTTTCAGGGCCTTTCTCCAGAACAATAGGCCGAACATTGGACTCACCAGGGGGCTTTTGAACTTTACCAATGCTCAGACCTCATGGTTGTGAACCACTGATCTTGAAGACCAAGCTTTTTCTTATGTTCCCAGAATGGAGACAGAAAGAAGGGAAAGACACAGGAACCACAGAAAGCATTTGGTGGTAAGGAGATGGCAGCTTCCTGCCACCAATACTCTCCCTTACACATCTACCACCCCCTACCAGGGAGTGATCTACAAATCATGGCCCCATAAGCTAGTGGGAGAAGAGAAAAACTCCAATCCAATTCCAGGAAGGGTCAATGTCAAAGAGGCTCCAAATCTGAGGGTGCAAGCCTGAATGCAGCTCAGGACTTGTGAAGTGGAACTGTCAAATAAAGAATGGGGCATATCCAGAGGAAACAGATGAAATGAAGATGCACTGGGGCTGCCAGAAACAAGGCAAAAGGATCAGGCAGCAGCCTTGCAGGCTGCAATGTGGCTGCTGGCTTTTGGCTCAGGAGTTCATTTCTGCTGTCCTAGGCACCCAGACCTCTCTTATGCCCTGATCCACCCGCTGAGAACAGCTCCATCAGGACAGTTTCTAACTCTGTAGCAAGGCTCTATCAGAAGGTCTAACAGGAAAACCATGGAATTCCAAACAGGGAAACAAAAGAGGATTAAGAAAAGATTCAGTTAGAAAGTATTGGATAGGGTAAAGGGAAACCAAGAATGCTGCTGCTTCTGTGCCAGAAGGGTCAAGAAGGAGGAGCAGGGCTGGGCCCAGAGAACACAGCTCTAGGAAGGGACTGTCATGTAGCAGCTGATGGTTTAGCACAGGAAATCTGTCAACCTGCAGAGACTTGGTAAGGAGGGAGCTTGGTAAATAAAACCCCTGACCTCACTCTCTTCCTCTATGCCACAAGAGTGACTGATTCTTCAGCCAGGGTCCCTAGATGAGAGAAGACAGATGTGTGAAACAGACCTGCAGTGCCCCATACCTGCCACTGAGCTTCAGAGCCACAGATATGCCACCGACCATCAGCCCTTACGTAGCATGAAACAGAAATGAATAGTTGTTTTAATAATCTGAGGTTTTGGCTATGCAGCATTACTTGGTAAAAGCTCACTAAATCCTACCAGAAGCCTCAGGGCAAAATTCCTGAGTGGAGTAGTCCATAAAATCAGTCTCTGTGGTCATCAAGCAGAGTTCTGGGCAGTGGAGAGTGGGCCTGGAGGAGCACACAGAAGGTATCCAGCCCAAAGGCCAGGGCTACCCATCTCTAGACATCTGCCCTGGTAAAAAGTCTCTGTTTAAGGCAGGGATGTAGCCTGAGGCAGAGATGGCAGCATGGTCCCTAGGTAACTGGTTTTCTTCCCAGACTGACATGCCCTACTAGGTGAAATTCCTAGAGGTTACTCATTCTTTGTATCCTCTGTGCCCAGCACCTGTTCATGGAGACTTAATAAAGATGTAGGTGCTGAGTATGCATACAGCCATTTATTTCTGCCACATTAGTTTCAGAGGATCACATTACATAAAACTCTTTGGTTAAAGTCTTAAAAAAATAATCTGAAAGATTTTCTCCCATTGTCAATATACTGCAATACAGATTGCACTACTACTTAAAGAATGTACTTGCTCTAATTGTCACTGTAAATGCTCTCTCTTGAGTCTACAGCTCTTAGTTCTCATATTCCTTCAATTCCACAGAAACCTGGATTGTTGAAAGTTTGGTGTTCTATTGTAGTAAATAATAGAAAGCATCAAGGTGGGTCAAGATAGGCAGATTCGAATATGCTGTATCAGGTATCACTAATTCTCTCCTCCAATTTTCTCTTGACTAAGCTCTTGTTGGGTAATCTGGCCCTGCATAGAAGCTGAAAGATGAAGTGCCAAAGTGCCAAAATGCAAAGAAGTGACTCACAGGGGTGTCCTCCTCAAAAGGCAATTTAGTAAATGAGTTAGTTGTGGCTGGAATTTCCTGTAGTCATTATGGTTGGGCATTTCCAACCAACATCAAATCACTTTTTACTTCAGTGTAATGGTATCAGGAACTTTAACCATAACCCAAATTTGTACTTATATTCAAAGTACAAATACTTATTTCGGTAAGAATTTTCTGAGTGCATTAAAGAAAGGATGAATGATTTTCTGAATTCTTTTAATAAGACTTTATGCTTCCATGCCCTGTTGCTTGCTTTGAGCCATGTGCCATACTAAACACTTTACATGTACCATCCCATTTAATACCATAATAACTCTGAGGTAAATATTGTTTATCCTCATTTTACTAATCTATAACTAATGTTCAGAGATGTTAAGCAACTCACCCAAGTCAGCCTTCATAGTGTATCCAAAATTCAATCATTTGTCACTACTTCTACTACACTTACCAGGTCCAAGTCACCATCACCTGTCATTGGGATTACTGCTAACACCTCTTCTCAGATATCCTTGCTTCAACCTTTGTCCCCTACAGTCTATTCAGATACAGCTACCTTTCTGCTTAAAGAACTGTATTGGCTCCCTATTTCTCTTGAGTAAAAGCAATGTCTTTTCATTGAGCCTTAAAGCGCTACATAACATGCCCCAGTTACCTTTTTATACCTACCACCTCTCCCGATACTCTCTTCCTTATTCAGAATGGATTTCTTGCTATTTCTCGAACATGCTGAAGGTATCACTATAGCATTATAGCCTTTGTTCCAACTTTTTCCTCATACTGGAACATTCTTTTCCCAAATATCTATGTAACTAACTCTTTATTTCCTTCAAGAATTTGCTTAAGTAACATCTTCTTAATGAGGCCTAACCTCAACTTCCTATGTTAAATTGCAACCCAACTGCTTTATGCCTCTGCATTCCCAACCTCTCTTACTTTCTCTGCCCTTTCCTGTTTTCATAGCACTTATCATATTCTGATATACTATATATAGTTTATTTATTTAAGTTTGATCTTTTCCTCCAGTCTTCCCCTCTTCATGCTAGAATATAAGGACCACAAGACCAGGCAATTTAATCTATGTCATTCAGTAATGTAACCTAAGTATCTAAAACAGCACCTGGCACATAGTGGGTGCTCAAAAAATATTTTTTGAATGAATGAATGAAGTCACAGGGCAACAAGATAGAACCCAGAGAGAAGCCTGGATTTGACTGATAAAATTGGTATTATCAAACACTATCACCTTGTGCCCTAGAGTGAGCATTATAATGGTTTCATCCTCTGTCACTGTGAACCACTTCCTTTCTGCTGTCCTAGTCTGTTTCCACTGGTCTCAGCACTTCATAGCTTTCCGTCTCGTGTACTATAAAAAAGTTATAGATATATGAACATATGACCTCCTCAGGCTCCTTGGGAGCCAGAACCTCACAGTCGGTCAGGAATTGAGATACCTCTTCTGCTTACTATAGGCCGCTGTGCAAATATTACCAATTTCTATGTGCCCTAGTCTGTGAAAAGGTTTGGCAAGTACTGCTTTAAGCAAACAAACAGGTAGTTTAATTTCTCAAGTTTCTTACTGTTAAGCCAGACAAGAATGGTACACACAAGGAAAGTTTAAAACTAAAAAGATGTTTTTAAAGTCTCAGAGTGATATATATTCTTAGGTATGAAATGGACTGAATATTTAATTACATATATCGCACAAAAATCAACAGAGCTATATTGGTTAAAACGATGTGATATTGGCACAAAAATAGATCAGACTGTTTCTTTTTTATTTTTAAAGATTTTTAAAAAATATTTATTTAAATTCAATTTAGGTAACATATAGTGCATTATTAGTTTCAGGGGTAGAATTTAGTGATTCATCAGTTCCATATAACACCCAGTGCTCGACATCAGTTGCCCTCCTTAATGCCCATCACCCAATTGTCATATCCCTCCACCCACGTCCCCTCTAGCAACCCTCAATTTGTTTTCTATAGTTAAGAGTCTCTCATGATTTGTCTCCCTCTCTCATTTCTTCCCATTCCCTTTTGCCCTCCCTTCCCCCATGACCTCTACCCCGTTTCTTATACTCTACATATGAGAGAAACCATATGATGATTGTCTTTCTCTGATTGACTTATTTTGCTCAGCATAATACACTCCAGTTCCATCCAGGAACCATTTACATCCATCCACGTCAATGTAAATGGTAAGTATTCATCCTTTCTGATGTCTGAGTAATATTCCATCATACACACACATATTCACACACACACACACACACACACACACACACACTCACACACATGCACCAAATCTTCCTTATCCATTCACCTGTCTATGGACAGCTAGGCTCTTTCCACATTTTACCTGTTCTGGACATTAATGCTATAAACATTGGGGTCACTACTTCAGGTCACTACTTTTTTTTTAAGATTTCCTTTATTTATTTGACAGGAGAGAGTATGAGGAGGAGGAAGGGACAAGAAGACTCCCCACTGAGCAGGGAGCCCAACATGGGTCTCAATCCCAGGACCCTGAGATCATGACCTGAGCTGAAGGCAGATGCTTAATGGACTAAGCCACCTAGCTGTCCCACTATAGTTGTAGCTCTAGCATAAATACCTATTATTGCAATTACTGGGTTGTAGGGTAGCTCTAATTTGAACTTCTTGAGGAACACCCATACCATTTTCCAGAGTGGCAGTACCAGTGGGAATGCCCACCAACAGTGTAGGAGACTTCCCCTTTATCCACATCCTCATCCACATTTGTTGTTTCCTGTCTTGTTAAATTTTGCCATTCTAACTGGTGTGAGGTGGTTTCTCATTGAGGTTTTGATTTGTATTTCCCTGATGACAAATGATGTGGAGCATTTTTTCATGTGTCTGTTGGCCATTTGTATGTCTTCTTTGGAGAAATGTCTGCTCATGTCTTCTGCCCACTTCTCGAGTGGATTTTTAGTTTTTTGGGTGTTGAGTTTGATAAGTCCTTTACATAAGTATTCTATTGTTTTTAGAGTACAGATCCTTTACCTCTTTGGTGAGGTTTATTGCTAGGTGTCTTACAGATTTAGGATCAATTCCTTGATTCTCTTTCTTCTGCTTCATTGTTAATGTATAGAAATGCAACTGACTTCTGTGCATTGATTTTGTATCCTGCAGGTGTGCTGAATTTCTGTATCAGTTCGAGCAATATTTTGGTGGAGTTTTTTGGGTTTTCAACATAGAGTGTCATGTCATCTGTGAAAAGTGACTTCTTCTTTGCCAATTTGTATGCCTTTTATTTCTTTTTGTTGTCTGATTGCCGAGGTTAGGACTTCCAGTATTATGTTGAACAACAGTGTTGACAGTGGACATCCCTGTTGTGTTCTTGACCTTAGGGGAAAAGCTCTCAGTTTTTCTCCAATGAGGGTGATATTTGTTGTGTATCTTTTGTAAATGGCTGTTATGACATTGAGGTATTTCCCCCTATCTTTACATGGTGTAGGGTTTTCATCAAGAAAGGATGCTGTATTTTGTCAAATGCTTTTTCTGCATCTGTGGAGAGGATCATATGGTTCTTGTCCTTTCGTATAATTATGTGGTGTATCACATTGATTATTTGCAGGTGTATCACACTGATTATTTGCAGATATTCCCACTGCAGCCCAGGAATAAATCCCACTTGGTTGTGGTGAATAATTCTTTGAATGTACTGTTGGATCCTATTAGCTAGTTTCATGGTGAGAATTTTTGCTTCCATGTTCATCAGGAATATTGCCCTGTAATTCTCTATTTTGGTGGGGTCTTTGTCTGGTTTTGGGATCAAGGTAATGTTCGCCTCATGGAATGAGTTTGAAAGTTTTCCTCCCACTTCTATTTTTTGGAAGAGTTTCAGAAGAATAGGTATTAAATCTTCTTGTTTGGTAGAATTTTTCTGGGAAGCCATCCAGTCCTGGACTCTTGTTTGCTGGAAAATTTTTGATGGAGTTTTGGTGGAGTCAAACCAACTTTATTGCTGGTTATGGGCTGTTGAGCTTTTCTCTTTCTTTCTGTTCCAGTCTTGACAGTTTATATGTAATTGGGAATTTATCCATTTCTTCCAGATTGCCCAGTTTGTCGGCATATAATTTTCCATAACATTCTCTTATTATTCGTATTTCTTCAGTGTTGGCTGTGATCACTCCTCTTTCATTGATGATTTTAATTATTTTGGGTCCTTTCTCCTTTCCTTTTTGATAAGGCTGGCTGAGGGTTTATCAATCTTATTAATCTTTGAAAGAACCAGCTCCTAATTCTTTGATCTATTCTGCTTTTTTTTATTTCTATAGCATTGATTTCTGCCTTAATCATTTTTTATTTTTTATTATATTATGTTAGTCACCATACAGGACATCCCTGGTTTTTGATGTAAAGTTCGATGATTCATTAGTTGCGTATAACACCCAGTGCACCATGCAATACGTGCCCTCCCCACCACCCATCACCAGCCTATCCCATTCCCCCACTCCTCTCGCCTCTAAAGCCCTCAGTTTGTTTCTCAGAGTCCATACTCTCTCATGCTTCATTCCCCACTTCTGATTACCCCCCTTTCTTTATCCCTTTCTTCTCCTACCGATCTTCCTAGTTCTTATGTTCCATAGATGAGAGAAACCATATGATAATTGTCTTTCTCTGCTTGACTTATTTCACTTAGCATTATCTCCTCCAGTGCCGTCCATGTTGCAGCCAATGCTGAGAAATCGTTCTTTCTGATAGCTGAGTAATATTCCATTGTATATATGTACCACAGCTTCTTAATCCAGTCATCTGTTGAAGGGCATCTCAGCTCCTTCCATGATTTAGCTATTGTGGACAAAGCTGCTATGAACATTGGGGTGCATATGGCCCTTATCTTCACTACGTCTGTATCTTTGGGATAAATACCGAGTAGTGCAATGGCTGGATCATAGGGTAGCTCAATTTTTAAATTTTTAAGGGACCTCCACACTGTTTTCCAAAGTGGCTGTACCAACTTGCATTCCCACCAACAGTGTAAGAGGGATTCCCTTTCTCCACATCCTCTCCAACAATTGTTGTTTCCTGCCTTGTCAATTTTTGCCATTCTAACTGGCATAAGGTGGTATGTCAAGGTGGTTTTGATTTGCATTTCCCTGATGGCTAATGATTTTGAACATTTTTTCATGTGCCTGTTAGCCATTTGTATGTCTTCATTAGAAAAGTGTCTGTTCATATCTTCTGCCCACTTTATAATCTGTTTATTTGTTTCTTGTGTATTGAGCTTGAGAAGTTCTTTGTAGATTTTGGATACCAGTCTTTTACCTGTAGTGTCATTTGCAAATATATTCTCCCATTCTGTGGGCTGCCTCTCAGTTTTTTTGACTGTTTCCTTGGCTGTGCAGAAGCTTTTTATCTTAATGAAGTCCCACAAGTTCATTTTATCTTTTGTGTCTCTTGCTTTTGGAGATGTGTCATGAAAAAGTTGCTTTGGCCGATGTCGTAGAGGTTGCTGCCTATGTTCTCCTCTAAGATTGATGGATTCCTGTCTCACATCGAGGTCTTTCATCCATTTGGAGTTTATTTTTGTGCATGGTGTGAGAGAGTGGTCAAGTTTCATTCTTTTGCATGTAGCTGTCCAATTTTCCCAGCACCATTTATTGAAGAGACTGTCTTTTCTCCGCCGGATGTTTTTTCCTGCTTTGTCAAAAATTAGTTGCCCAAAGAGCCGAAGGTCCATTTCTGGGTTCTCTATTCTGTTCCATTGGTTGATGTGTATGTTGTTGTGCCAGTATCATGCTGTCTTTGTGATCACAGCTTTTTTTTTAAATTATTTTTTATTATATTATGTTAGTCACCATACAGTACATCCCCGGTTTCCGATGTAAAGTTTGATGATTCATTAGTTGTGTATAAGACCCAGTGCACCATGCAATATGTGCCCTCCTTACAACCCATCACCGGTCTATCCGATTCCCCTACACCCCTCCACTCTGAGGCCCTCAGTTTGTTTCTCATAGTCCACAGTCTCTCATATTTCATTCCCCCTTCTGATTACCCCCCCTTTCTTTACCCCTTTCTTCCTCTACTGATCATCCTAGTTCTTATGTTCCATAGATGAGAGAAATCATATGATAGTTGTCTTACTCTGGTTGACTTATTTCAGTTAGCATTAGCTTCTCCAGTGCGGTCCATGTTGCAGCAAATGCTGAGAAATCGTTCTTTCTGATAGCTGAGTGATATTCCATTGTATATAGGGACCACAACTTCTTAATCCAGTCATCTGTTGAAGGGCATCTCAGCTTCTTCCACAATTTAGCTATTGTGGACAATGTTGCTATGAACATTGGGGTGCATATGGCCCTTCGCTTCACTACATCTGTATCTTTGGGGTAAACACCCAGTAGTGCAATGGCTGGATCATAGGGTAGCTCAATTTTTAACTTTTTAAGGGACCTCCACACTGTTTTCCAGAGTGGCTGTACCAACTTGCATTCCCACCAACAATGTAGGAGGGATCCCCTTTCTCCACATCCTCTCCAGCAATTGTTGTTTCTTGTCTTGTCAATTTCTGTCATTCTAACCGGCGTAAGGTGGTATCTTAGTGTGGTTTTGATTTGAATTTCCTTGATGGCTAATGATTTTGAACATTTTTTCACGTGTCTGTTAGCCATTTGTATGTCTTCATTGGAAAAGTGTCTGTTCATATCTTCTGCCCATTTTTTGATTTGTTTATTTGTTTCTTGTGTATTGAGTTTGAGAAGTTCTTTGTAGATCTTGGATACCAGTCTTTTATCTGTAGTGTCATTTGCAAATATCTTCTCCCATTCCTTGGGCTGCCTCTTAGTTTTTTTTGACTGTTTCGTTGGCTGTGCAGAAGCTTTTTATCTTGATGAAGTCCCATAAGTTCATTTTATCTTTTGTTACTCTTGCCTTTGGAGATGTGTCATGAAAAAGGTTGCTTTGGCTGATGTCATAGAGGTTGCTGCCTATGTACTCCTCTAGAATTTTGGTGGATTCCTGTCTCACATCAAGGTCTTTAATCCATCTTAAGTTTATTTTTGTGTATGGTGTGAGAGATTGGTCAAGTTTCATTCTTTTGCATGTAGCTGTCCAATTTTCCCAGCACCATTTATTGAAGAGACTGTCTTTTCTCCGCCGGATGTTTTTTCCTGCTTTGTCAAAAATTAGTTGCCCAAAGAGCCGAAGGTCCATTTCTGGGTTCTCTATTCTGTTCCATTGGTTGATGTGTATGTTGTTGTGCCAGTATCATGCTGTCTTTGTGATCACAGCTTTTTTTTTAAATTATTTTTTATTATATTATGTTAGTCACCATACAGTACATCCCCGGTTTCCGATGTAAAGTTTGATGATTCATTAGTTGTGTATAAGACCCAGTGCACCATGCAATATGTGCCCTCCTTACAACCCATCACCGGTCTATCCGATTCCCCTACACCCCTCCACTCTGAGGCCCTCAGTTTGTTTCTCATAGTCCACAGTCTCTCATATTTCATTCCCCCTTCTGATTACCCCCCCTTTCTTTACCCCTTTCTTCCTC